>NC_066519.1:20682828-20765328 GCF_024679095.1 Eriocheir sinensis
TATTCTCGGGATGGTGTGTATTCGTGAACGTCAATACTAGTGAAACACACACACACACACACACACACACACACACACGTTCGCTCGATTCGTTTTCATTCATTCGTTGTTTGTATGAAGATTTCTCTCTCTCTCTCTCTCTCTCTCTCTCTCTCTCTCTCTCTCTCTCTCTCTCTCTCTCTCTCTCTCTCTCTTCTATTACTAAACCTCAAGGTAATATAAGTCATAAGTTTCAATGCGCGTTGCCTAAGGAACAAGTTTGACGAAATGAAATGTCTTGTTTCAACAGAAATTTTTGACGTACATGCTATAACCGAAACAGTTATCGACACCACAACTATTGATTCAAGTTCAGAATACAACATAGATGGCTACAGACTCTTCAACAAAGATCGTGTTAAAGCTATTTGCTAATTGCAACCCACTGACAGAACACCAAGAGACAGTAACGTTGAACATTGTGCGTGCGAGTAAACACTACAAAAATTAATATAAATATATGTCACCTACAGGCCTCCGGGGCAATCACTCGAAGATGATGTTGAAATGCACAGCGTTTTAAGGCAGTCACTTAATAACAGCGACTCACTGATATTAGGAGTGTAACACGATTCACTCCTTCAAAAACAACCTAGACCGACACTTCTTTCAACTTAATATTAACTAGAGTAGAAATGCAAAGTTTTGGAGGCATCTGATCAATGTAGAATCACTTAGGTTTAACGACAGACCATGGGGTCTGTGTGGTCTGATGTTCTATGTAAATCTATGTAAATCTCTCTCTCTCTCTCTCTCTCTCTCTCTCTCTCTCTCTCTCTCTCTCTCTCTCTCTCTCTCTCTCTCTCTCTCTCTCTCTCTCTCTCTCTCTCACACACACACACACACACACACACACACACACACACACACACACACCACTCCCATCCCAGTCTTCTCTACCCCCACTTTTTCATCTCCCCGCCCGCCGTGAACCGAGCATCCCTCATACCCTTCCTGCCTTCCACTCTCATTCCACTCCGCGACCCTCATCCGCGCGTGTGTCAATCAGAGAAAGATTGAGACGCAAAACAGAATATGAAAAGTGAAAAGGAAAGAGTGATTGATAGACAAAAGGACTGACGGAGAGAGAGAGAGAGAGAGAGAGAGAGAGAGAGAGAGAGAGGGTGTGTGTAGGTGACAAACAAATAAAAAGAATAGAAAAATAAAAGCCTAAGGGAAAAAACTGAATAAAAGCGTGTAAATGGAGGTTATATAAATCACAAAGAATGGAAAAAGAAAGAGAACAAAGAAAGAAAGCAAATATAATCAAGCAAATGAAATATAATTAAATGTTCAATTCATCTCTCTCTCTCTCTCTCTCTCTCTCTCTCTCTCTCTCTCTCTCTCTCTCTCTCTCTCTCTCTCTCTCTCTCTCTCTCTCTCTCTCTCTCTCTCTCATAGACAAAAAATATTCCCCAAAAAATAACAAATAAATGATAAATAAACAAGTACATAAAAGAGAAATAGAAGGAAAAATCGTTCGTAGACTGTTGTTGTTTCCATTATTTCTATTTTACATTTTCACTGTGTGCACAAACCATCCAATCTCGTGTGTGTGTGTGTGTGTGTGTGTGTGTGTGTGTGTGTGTGTGTGTGTGTGTGTGTGTGTGTGTGTGTGTCAAAATAAAATAAAAGAATAAACTGCACTAATAGAACCCAGAACCTAACCTAACCTTACCAAACCCAAGCAAACAAAACCTAACCCAACCTAACCTTACCTAACCCAACACAACACAACCTATCCTAACTCAATCTAACCTAACACAACCCAACCTAACCTAGTCCAACCCAACCTAACCTAACTCAATCTAACCTAACCTAACCTAACCTAACCCAACCCAACCCAACCTAGCCTAACCTAACCCAACACAACCTAACCTAACCCCAACCTAACCTAACCTAACTCAATCTACCCTAACCAAACCCAACCTAACCTGACCCAACCCAACCTAACCTAGTCCAACCCAACCTAACCTCGCTTAAACTTACCTACCCCAGCCTGACCTAGCCCACACGATACTTACACAATGATATACTTTCCAATACACCTCCAATGACCTTTATGAAACCCGCGAACGAAACATCAAATCAAAGTTTAATCTAACACAGGATTAGAAAGAAAAAAAAGTGAGGAAAATAGGGGTGAGAGAGGTACATACTCATGATGCCAAAGAAGAATGAAATAGTGGTGTGCTTTGAGCTTTTTGGGTATGAGAGATTAAAACAAACTAAGGTATAAACAAACACACAAACAAATAAACAAAAGGAGAAAGAAAAAAGACCTGCCTACCTATCAAGTCAGACAGTCGGTTAAGCAAATAATCACTTAACCAGTCACTCAATCAGTTAGTCAGTCAGTCAGTCCAATATTCTCTCACCTATCAAACAATCTTTCTTATTTTTCCATTTTTTTCGCCTCTTCATTTTCAGTATTTCAACATTTTTTTTATTTCCCTTCTCCACACTTCCTCTTTTTATTTTCCATTATTTTTTTTCCTTTTATGCCATCCAGCGGCCGGCTTTCTATCCCCCACACTTTCTTTTTTGTCCAGAATTCTGTTTTTTTTTCTTTTTATGTTTCCTTTTTGGGGGTCAAATATTGTGAACAGGAAAAGCAAAAGTCTCACTCTCCATCCAGAAAGCGTTACCATGCAATAACACACACACACACACACACACACACACACACACACACACACACACACACACACACACACACACGAGCTCAGCAATAATAGGAAAATAATAATAATGTGTGTGTGTGTGTGTGTGTGTGTGTGTGTGTGTGTGTGTGTGTGTGTGTGTGTGTGTGTTTTCTTACTGATATATACGTATTTTAAAGGTGATAATACAGGTAAGAGAGAGAGAGAGAGAGAGAGAGAGAGAGAGATTCACCTTTCACTAGCAATTAAAGCAAATTATTGTTGTTGCTAATTAATTAATATTTGATCTCTCTCTCTCTCTCTCTCTCTCTCTCTCTCTCTCTCTCTCTCTCTCTCTCTCTCTCTCTCTCTCTCTCTCTCTCATATGGAAAAACAGATGAAGGAGGGAGAAAAGGAAAGAAAACGAGCAACGAAAATTTAGCAGAAGGGAAAAAAAAAATAATGATACAAAAACAAGGAAAGCCAAGAGAAGACGAGAAGGAAATAAAAAGGTGGATAAAGGAACTCTTCAATTTTTTAACACATGGCATTGAAGAACTACAAGGACCTTAACAACTTGACCTTAATTACATGTAGCTTTGAAACAGTTCCCCATACACAAAGGCAAACTCTAGCTTATGTGAGACCTTCCAATCTGCAAATCTAACAAACACTAACCAATGTGATAATGCATAAATATAAAACGTTAACACTCCATTTTACGATAGGGGATACTTAACCTTATCAAATGTTCCGCCCTTTATTGCACTAATGTATATAAGTCAATACTGTACATCTGAAGAATAGGAAGGAAAATAAGTGGGTAGTGTAAATATCACTCGAAAAATACGTCCAAAAAAAAAAAACGTGAATGGAGGGGATGGTATCAATCACATATATGGAAAGAGCGACTCAATCTGATTATAAAGAGGATGAAAACATAGAGGTATAGAATGTAATGAAAGAAAAAAAGAGGACACGAAGGGACTGGAATGAAAGCGGAATGAAATGGAAGGGGAGGATTTTTTCTTTTTTTTTAAGGGAAATATGAAATGAAAGCAAGAAAGGGAAATGAAAGGGAAGGAAAGGAGAGGAAAAGAAAGGAAAGAAGAGGTAAGGAAACGAAAGGAGAGGTAAGGAAAGGAAAGGAAACAAAAGGAAAGGAATGGAGAGAAAAGAAAAGGAAATGATGGAATGAGAAGGAAAATGGAGAAAAAGGAAGGAAGGATGGAAAAGAGAGGGAGATAGCAGGGAGAGAAAAAAAAAGGAGAGAGGAGATGAAGTAAGTGAATAAGTGACGATATAAACGCAGAAAATATAGACGATAAAAGAGACAAAAAATAAATAAAAAATGGAATGAGGAAGAGAGTAAAGAGTGTGTGGGAAGGGAAAAAGGAGAGGAAAACAGAGGAAAGGTGAGTGTGTTTTTCAGGCCAGAGTGTCGTCATCGTTTAGTTAGTTAGTGAGAGAGAGAGAGAGAGAGAGAGAGAGAGAGAGAGAGAGAGTTTTGGTTGCAGCACGAATGGAAAAGTTTTGTTTGTATATTTTAACTATATGCTTTCTCTCTCTCTCTCTCTCTCTCTCTCTCTCTCTCTCTCTCTCTCTCTCTCTCTCTCTCTGTTTACTCATCTGTTTCAAAAGTGATCAGAAAACAGCACACACACACACACACACACACACACACACACACACACACACACACACACACACACACACACACACACACACACACACACACACACACTCAACCTATCTATGAGGAATGGACAGGAAGAAAGGGGGGAGGGGAGAGAAGGGAAGGGAAGGGAAGGGAAGGGAAGGGACGGCAAGGCCAGACAAGGCAAGGCAAGGCAAGGAAAGGAAAGGAAAGGAAAGGAAAGGAAAGGGAAGGGAAGGGAAGGGAAGGGAAGGGAAGGCATGGCAAGGCAAGGCAAGGGAAGGCAAGGGAAGGAAAGGGATGGAAAGGGAAGTGACGGGAAGGGAAGGCAAGGGAAGCGGGGGAAAGGAGGGGAAGGGAAGGGAGAGGAAAGGAAGGTAAGGAAGGGAAAGGAAGGGAGGGGAAAATATACGCGTCACAACTTATCAAGGGAAGCACTGAGCCGTGGAGTCCCTTCCGTGTGTCTCCTTGATCACGGTAAGCCTTAAACCCCGCCTCACTACACTCACCTACCCACGCAGGTAATCACCACCACACACACACGGCTGTCAGTTCCAAAAAGAATATAATACGGTTCTCTTCACTTCCACACTTAAGCCTAACCAAACCCATAGTAGTAAAGACAACAAAAAAAGCGTAAAGAAATCAGGACCGACATAGACAAAACACAGGAGAGACAGGAGACAAGGGGAAAGGTATAAAAACGTTCCCTACTAAAAATGATGTAGCACTGAGCTGCATAACCACTTTAACGATGGACAGAGGTAACATTAATCAACACACAGTGGAAAAAAGTAAAAAAAAAAAAAAGGAAAATAAATAGTGAAGAATATAAGTTTCCCTATCAAAATTATACATATGTTAGACCCATATTCTCAAAAATCTCGGGGCTCACACACACACCTTTGGTAATGCTTTCGTAGAGGTGGTGAGTATTTCCATCTGTAGTTTTATAAGTCTAGTGATAGTTTGACAAGACTTCTGAATTATGAACGTGAAAACAGTCAAGAGAACCAATTCATCCACACTTGGTAAGACTTCCGTAGAGGTTGTAGATATTTCCATGGGTAGTTTTATGAGCCTAGTGATAGTTTGACAAGACTTCTGCATCTTAACCGTGAAAAGCAACCATGAGAACCAATTCATCCACACTTGGTAAGACTTCCGTAGAGGTTGTAGGTATTTCCATGAGTAGTTTTATGAGCCTAGTAATAGTTTGACAAAGCTTGCATATAAATAGATAGGAAAGATAATTAGAAGATGATAGACAGCAAGAGAGAGAATGAGAAAAAAGAAAAGGAGAAAACAAGAAAAAAAAAAGATCATAAATGAAGAGAAAATAAGAAGAAAACGAAAGTAAAGAAAAATACATAATTGAGAAAAGGAAAAAAAGAACGAAAAAAAGAAAAAAAGGGAAATATCAATACTACAGCACCATGAACGTGAAAACACTCGTGAAAACCAAACTGTAATCTCCTTTGTGTGTGGACTCTGGAACGTGCTGGAGGGCTCAAAGCATCTCGGAACACAAAAAACATGAAGAACACCAAAATCTACACGCAGCAATAGATACAGATAAATCTCAGTTCAGGAATGTGGTGGTAATGGATGAAAGGAACACATAAAGAAGATATATGTAGAGGATGCAGGCAAGATTGAAATACGGAGGTCAGCTAGATTTATGGAGATGGAGTGAAGGAGGTTTGCTGAAGAGGCTGGGAAGGAGATCTGTTTATTGATGTCTTTTTGTGTCTGTTGGTCCAGTTGTGTGTATTTGTGTTCGATAAGCTGAAGGAGGTAAAGAAAGTGACCTAAGACGGGAGATGAAGTAGCGTATAGTGGGCTTTATTGCTAGTGTCTTTGTTTTCTTCTTTATCTTTGCTCTTGAACTGTCTCCCTTGCTCTAAAAAAAAATATTACATGGAGGTTAGCTAAAGTTCATCCACATTTGGTAAGACTTCCGTAGACGTTGTGGGTATTTTCATCAGTAGTTTTATGAGCCTAGTGATAGAGTGAAGGCTTTATTATTAGTGCTTTGTTATCTTTTCTCTTTGCTCTTGAACTGTCTCCCTTGCTCTAAGAAAAATATTATATGTGAAGGCAAGGAGATAGCGTATAGCAGGTCGTTTTTGTTACTCCCTATGTTTTGTTGTTTTTGTTTTGTTATTTTTTTGCCTCCCTTGCTGTAAAAAAAAAAAAAATAAATAAATAACGCACTCAGGAACCACAGCGAATGAATACCAAGCACCCAAACACGAGTCACACACCACCACACAGCGAAACGAAGTGTGTAGTGCTGCAGGTTAGTTAGTACATCGGGGGGGTAATTAATGACCGAACTGGCTTATATACGGTCACCATCAATAACAGGAGGTGGAGTAATAGGTAGGGGCTAATTAACATAAACCTGACTCAAATGGGTGCTGTGTGTGTGTGTGTGTATGTGTATGTGTGTATGTGTGTGTGTGTGTTATAGTTACCAAGTTTCACACACACACACACAGACACACACACACACACACACACACACACACACACACACACACACACACTTTACCGCACGGGTGAGGCTCTAAAGAACAGTCTCGATTTTCCTTCTCCTATTCCTGAAGGCGCCACTACAACATATTATGCTAGATGAGGAAGCAATGTGAGAAGCAGGACAAGGGAGGAAAGAGAAAGGGGGCAAGGGAAAGAAGAGAAAAGGGAAAGAGTAAAGTAGGAAAAGGGAAAAGGTGGAAAGGGAAAGTAACATTTGAAACACTTGATAACAGCCGAAGAAATACAGTAATGAAGAAATACAGTTAGAAAAGGGAGAGGGGGTAGAGTTGGAGGCGGGAAGAGGAGGAAAGGGAGGGAGGGCAAGGGAAAAGGTGGAGGAGACAATTACAGACAAAGAAAAGAAAAGGAAGTAATGTAAGAGGCGAAAAAGAGAAGGAAAGGGAAAAGGGGGGAGAATGAGAGACGGAGAAGAGGAGAAAGGAGGTAGAGTATAACAGGGACATTAAAGAAAAGGAGAAAGGAGATGGGAAAATGAAAGAGGAGTAAGAAATGGGAAAGGGAGGTAGAAAGAGACGAGACAGAGAAGGAAAGAAAAAAGGGAATGGGGTAAGAGAAGGGATTTCAATTCAGGATCTTCATGCAATTAATCAGAAAACAAGGCAAATTCTTCAGGGAAATATTAATGAAGAGAATGAAAGGTAGACAATAGGAGACGCTTGAAGACCTAGAGCTGAATGATCTCTCCTGGGGCTTGTTCCTCCTGGTTATTATCAAATTCGGGGGAGAGAGAGAAAAGAGAGAATGGACCGAGGGTAACTGAAGAGAAAAATAGAAAACGGGAACATAATAGCCCATGTCTCTCGTCCTCCATGTCCTCCCCCTCCTCCTCCTCCTCCTCTTCCTCTAACCGAGCCACCGAGTAAACAAAAACATGAATATAAATGCCTACTAGAGCGTTTATGCGTCTGGGGGGGGTTCAAGTATAGCAATTGCGGCAGAATGGGACGAAAGAGGTTCATCATTGAGGCTAAACAAAGGGGAAACTCGGCTATTTTACCTGTTGGGGGGGAAGGGAGGGAGGGAGGGAGATGGAGAGAGAGGGAGAGACACACACACACACACACACACACACACACACACACACATCTTTTTCCGAACATTTCACAACTAGTATTATATTTATCCTTAAATTTCGTACTCCTAATACTAATACTAATACTAATACTACTACTACTACTACTACTAATAATAATAATAATAATAATAATAATAATAATAACCTTCACTATCCTCTAATGGCTGTCTCCTCCATTATATCATCATTAGTCCCTAAAATCACACAGGCAACATTAACTAAGCGACGTATAAGCAGATAATACACTTGGAAGCACAGATCATCCCCTTCAACAGCAACAACAAAAACTATATCAAGCCACGTCCTTAAGATACATATTCAGTCACAAGAAACACATTAGACCACAATTAATTATCCTTCCATCATCAACACGGTAAAGGAGACTAAGAATTAAAGTGCCTGATATTTTGAACGTCCTATTACTATTTATTAAGTCATGTGGGTGTCTTTCCTTCTTTGTTACCCTCGGTCCATTCTCTCTCTTTTCTCTCTCTCCCCCGAATTTGATATTAACCAGGAACAAGCCCCAGGAGAGATCATTCAGCTCTTGGTCTTGAAGCGTCTCCTATTTTTTCCTTTCATTCTCTTCATAATTGGTCTTGATATGAATTCGCCTTGTTTTCTGGTTGTTTGTATTAAGATTCTGAATTGAGATCCCCTTTCTTACCCCATCTCCTTTCTTTCCCCTTTCCTCCATCTGTTCCGTCTCTTACTGTACCCCCCTTTCGCTTTTTTAATACTTTTTCCCATCTCCTCCCCAGCCCTCTGTTCCTTTCCCCGTCCCCATTCCATTATCATAGAGTTGTTAGATGGTTTGGGTTGAACTTCTCTATATAACTTTTCTTTACGATTGGGCCCAGAAAAGGAATTGAAAGCACAAAATACAATAGCCACTTCCAACTTATACTCCGTTCCAGAAAAAAGTTATTAAAAAGCCATAACACAACAGCCACTTCCAGCTACCTCCGCCCCAGAAAAGGAACTGAAAGGCCGAAACATAATAGCCACGTAACTTATAAAAATACTAATACGCCTACGCTGTTAAAAAAAAAAAATCTGGCAAAGCTCACGACGGATATCCAAAGTTCATACCATCACGAGAACCACAACAGAGGGAAGGAAACGATGCCACAGTAAGCCATAGGAAAGGAAATCTATATATACCCAATCAACAAGCCGAAACCACTCAGTATTTCTTAGGGTTCTCTCTCGACCTCCTGTATGTAGGGTGGGGTTGCCAGTTCGTACGCGCCACTCCATTTAGTACGCATGTCAGAGGGAGGAAATGCTTGCTCTGAAAGCTGAGTGATGTGTGAAAATATAACTAACGTATTGTACCCTTTGAGCCGGCTGAAAGAGAGAGAGAGAGAGAGAGAGAGAGAGAGAGAGAGAGAGAGAGAGAAATATATCAACGAATATCTGTTTTTGATGTTACTCTCTGACCTCAACAGTTAGAAAGGATGACACAATACAACTCTCTCTCTCCCCCTCTCTCTCTCTCTCTCTCTCTCTCCATCGTTTGTATGCATGGATCTCTGTGTATGCATGCATGAAATCTTTCTTTTATTGTGTTGTGGGCGTGTACAGAGCAGCTGTATCTGTGGCAATGTAGGCACGGGTGAGAGAGAGAGAGAGAGAGAGAGAGAGAGAGAGAGAGAGAGAGAGAGAGAGAGAGAGAGAGAGAGAATGGATGGATGAATAGATAGATAGATAGATGGATGGATGGGTTCATGAATTAAAAGAAAACTAAGTGCAATCAAACTCATCTGCTGTAAGTTTCCACCGCTGACATAAGCACTAAATCCATCACACAAGTCCGTTCATATAAGCATCAATTAATTAAATCATTAACACGCCAAAGAATTATGATAAATCAATTAGCTAATTCATTAATTCAATAAAAATATATAAACTGGCGTACGAAAATGCAAAAAATCAGGCTTCATTAAGCCATAAAATTACCAATATTAACGATGGTGATGATAATAATAATAATAATAATAATAATAATAATAATAATAATAATAATAATAATAACAAAGAACTTTTACACCATATTAAAAGACTACACATTAAAAAGATGAAAAACAATATTACAATTAAAGTCATTCAATAGAGTATAATATGTTACACACACACACACACACACACACACACACACACACACACAACCACCCTGACTTCCAAATGAGTGGCAACCTTTTATGCGGTGAGTTACCCAAACCTAAAACAAGTCAGTAACAGCTTGGGCGACGCTATAGGCTCCTCCCCTCCCATCTCCCTAAGCTTACTGGTGGCCTCACACATACTGGAAAGCGTGCCAAAGGTCAAAGGTTAATATTCTCAGACGCTTCCTTCCACCCCTCACATCAACTATTTCCAAAGGCCGGGAATGAGATCAGTCGGGTTCTCGTGAGTGTTTGTTAAGTTCATGGTACAGAGGAAGGATCAAACTACAAGAAGGGCCATAAAACTACCCCTGGAAATGCTCACAACACCTAGTTAAGCCTTGTCAAATATGTGTGCTTCAGTGCGGAAATGTTTAAGGGATGAAATAAGGAAAGGAAGAGTGGAGAGGGAAAGGATGAGAGTAAGCAAATTAGGAAAGGAATGAGGGAAGAATGGGTAAAGAAAGGAAGGATGACTAAAGGGAAGGGAAGGGAGGAAAAGAAGAGCGAGGATGGTCCAAATGAACTTCCAATTTCTATTTAAAAGAGTATACAAGGTTGATGGCTGCCTGTCGCCCTTTCCCTTACAAAAACCTCTTAATACATACATTATAAAGACATACATAGTTAATAAAGGTAGAGAAATAATACAATAGTGGTTCATAACAGGGTGCAGGAGGAGGGAAGGCATATTTGAGATGTTGATTATGGTGAAGAGATGAGGTTATGATTTTGAATAATGTAAAGTAATGATAGATGATGATAGATAATAGAAGATAATCTTAAATAAAGGTATATAATGGTAAATAATAATAGATGATGTTGGATAATTGTTAGGTTGTGGTTGTATGTAGTGATAAATAATGGTGAATAATGGTGGTTATGGTTCTAAATAGTGGTGAGGTTGTGGTTGTAAATAATGTCAAATATTAATGAACCTGTAAAGTTATGGTTGTAAGTAATGGTGAATAATGGTGAGATTGTGGTTGTAAATATTGGAAAGTAAAAAAAGCTTGTAAATAATGGAAATAGAAATTGTTGTAAATAATGATAAATGAAAATAGTTGTAAATAATAGTAAAAAGAATGGATTAAATAATGGGAAATAAGAAAAAATGTAAACAATAGTAAAAAAATGGTTGCAAATCATAGTAAATAAAGAACTGGTTGTAAATCATGGTAAATAAAAATGGTTGAAATAATGAAAAATAAAAATGGTTGTAAATATTGACAAATAAAAATGCTTGTAAATAATGGTAAATAAAAATGGCTTTAAATAATGGTAAAAGGACTGGTTGCAAATAATGGGAAATAAAAAAAATGTAAATAATAGAAATGCTTGTGAATAATGCTAAATAAAAATGGTTGTAAATAAATGGTTAAGAAAAAATGGTTGCAAAAAATGGTGAATAATGGTGAATGCATCAGATTGTGGTGAATATACACTGGAAAACATCCGGAGCAGAGGGGAGGGTTGTCAAGGGTAAAGTATTTTTTTTGTACAGAGGAAATAACACTTACATATGCAGGCGGGGCAGGGCAGGGCAGGGCAGGAGAGTGCTTCTGTCCAGTCCCTTTTTTCCCATGTTAAATGATTTTTTTTTTTCCATGTCACTGCCTGCAAAACAAAGCACAAAGTCAGGGCATTGAACATACTCTGATTACAATTATTTTTCCCTTACTTTTGTTTTATTTTTGTGGAAACTGCACTGATTTTTTTTTCTCTTTGTACAGCCTATGCTTGACAACCTTCATTATGTTTTTTGTATGGTATAAGAGGCAGACCAGTGTATCAAGACACCTCTCCATCCGAAATTGACCTCTCTTTTGGCCACTCTATACTTTTGTCTTTGCGGGAGCAACAGTTAGCGGGCTTTTTTCTACATTTTCTTTTTGTTGCCCTTGAGTTGCTCTCTGTGCTGTAAAAAGAAAAAAAAATGAAAATTCATGGCAGATGTAGAATTGCTCAGGCCACTCGTTACCATTTAAAACATCAAGACAAGATTGTTATCACACTACATTGAGTGCTGTGTGTCAGTGTACACCACCTATTATATGTAAGTTATCTTTAAGTCTAAATGTAAGTCATAAAATATAATTAAGATATAATTTAGTTATAATATTTAAGTGGTTAAATTTGGTTTAATAGTATAAATCCGAAGCTTCGGAGCTTCAGTGATCAGCTTACTCGTTGCCTCACTAACGTCGAGTCGAAGCTTCATAAGAGTGTATGAGGCATACTAGTTTGCGTTAATTCCGCAGACCAGCAGGTGTTCGTAGCCAGGAGAGGTCTCGGGTCGTCTCCTGTCCCTTTCTATTCACCCAACCTTTCTACTGTAAGTGTAATGTTTTACTAAGTTAATTTATAATAATGATAATAATATGGAAAAAAAAGGATTAAAATTGAAATAGGGTTTTAAGTGCATATGCGTGTTTAAAAGTGCAGAAATATAACGATTACTTTTGTGACTCTTCCTGAGTGTTTGTGTGGGTGTGTTGAGTGTGGGGTTTGTGTTAAAAACTATTATAAGTTTATATTATTTGTTTAGCGGGTGTTGGTGTTGGTGCTGTGGGCGTCTGTGGCGTCTGTCTGTGCCTGTGCCTGTGCCGTGACGTCAGCAGACTGTGGCTGGTCCCACATGCGTGGGCTAATGGCTAAGCGTACCTTCGCTAACCTAGCGTACCATCGGTAACCGGATCGTTGGCAACACTGCCCATCCCTAGTGAGTGACTGTTTGGTCATTGCATTTGAAGACTAAACTTATTACTATGTGTGTTTGTGTGAGTAATAGTGCGTGTTTGTCTTATGTTATGTGTTAATATATTCTAGTATTAATATATTTCTAGTTTAACCTGTAGCTTTAATTTTCCTACTGAGGTATTATACCACTGACTGGCTGGCTGGCATTTTCGGTCCTAAATGACCGGGGTAGGGATTAGAGCCTGCTTTGCCCTTTTACATAACTGCATAACCCTGCCCCTGACATTGTATGCGAAGGACTTCAGAGTATTCAACGATGAGAAACTTAATTTTTAATATAGAAGCCAAGCAAGTGTTGATATAAAGTACTCTAGCATAGCGGCAACACAAAGATTTCCGGGCTCTTAATCTTTTTTTTTTTATCCATTAACCCAATTGCATAGAATGAAGGGAGATGGAGATGAAGGGAAGGGAGATGGAGATGGAGATGAAGGGAGATGGAGATGGAGATGAAGGGAGATGGAGATGGAGATGAAGGGAGATGGAGATGAAGGGAAGGGAGATGGAGATGAAGGGAAGGGAGATGGAGATGGAGATGAAGGGAAGGGAGATGGAGATGAAGGGAAGGGAGATGGAGATGGAGATGGAGATGAAGGGAGATGGAGATGGAGATGGAGATGAAGGGAGATGGAGATGGAGATGGAGATGAAGGGAAGGGAGATGGAGATGAAGGGAAGGGAGATGGAGATGGAGATGAAGGGAAGGGAGATGGAGATGAAGGGAGATGGAGATGGAGATGGAGATGAAGGGAAGGGAGATGGAGATGGGAAGGGAGATGGGAAGGGAGATGAAGAGAATGAAGATGAAGGGAAGGGAGATGAAGAGAATGAAGATGAAGGAGGAGCAACAGAAACGAAGAACATAAATCGGCTCCACCTTGTAATGGCAGACAGGAGCCAAGCCCGCTAACAGGACAGCACCACTAGAATTTAAACTCGCCATACGCTCAAAACAAATAAAACTAGGAATAAATACACACCCACGACCCTTCCCCACACACATACATACCCTTCCACCACGGAAACGAAGGCTGGATGACGCGGATGTTTAACAATGAAGACGAGCCGCTGTTCCACACTGTCAACAAGGAAATATAAGACTGAGGAACAAGGAGGAGGAACAACGGTGCCAGATTGTCGTACTCAGCCTCCTGTTTGCCGATTTCAGACCCCAAAACTGACTCCTTGACCCCAATAACTACCTTCATATATAATTAGCGTTAAAATGGTTTATTATTGGTGTTTTTGGCAATAGCTATGGCTCAGAAACCGGTATATATGAGGCTCTGAGTACGATAATCTGGCAACGGTGAGGAGGAAGGACTCAGCAACGTTGCCAGATTGTCGTACTCAGCCTCATGTATTTGCCGATTTCCGACCCAAAAAACTGTCTCCTCCACTCCGATAACTAGATTCATTTATAGTTATCGTTGAAATGGTTAATTACTGGCGGTTTTTTTTTTGCGATACCCTCTGTACGACAATCTGGCATCGGTGGGAAGGGGAGGGGGGGGGTGACAGTCCATCCCCCCTCCTCCCCTGCACTAATACCACATTCCTTATTACAAGTATTATTACACATCAAGATCCTGTATACACTAATTTAACTATTCTACTTCATCCCTGTAGACGTCACTAACCTATATTTTACTTGCATTACGTGATTAATTACTAGTTCATAAATTCACTTCACTGAGTTATAACCTTACTTGGCAATACCTCAACCCGCATATCACGTATGTCATTCTCCTGAGGGAAGCGTTTACCCTCATTTTTAGCCCTCAAAATTATATACAGTACCTCTTATATAAGCTTAAAAGTCCATAGCATCATCCTCTTTCACATGCAGTACCTAGAAACTACAAATCAAAGTACACTCAAATATTTTCCTGTCGAGTATTTACAACTAAAAGGGGGGGGGGGTAGCTGATGTACGATAACTACCTTTCTTTTTCTCGCTTTTTCCTTCTCGCTTTACCTGATCCCTCACTTATAATCAATCAGCACTCCTTCAGCACCTGCCAAATAGATACTACAGCCCAAGCCTTGGCCATTTTCCTGTAAACCGTCGGGGAGTCGCGATTCATAGACATTTAAATTATTTTTTTGTCCGGCATTTGCAACTTTTCCTTCTTTACTTCCCTCGCTCTTTCTTCCTCTCTATACCTAATCCCTCACTTCTAATCATTAAATCAGCACTCAATAAATCCCAAGATCTACACTCTAACACTATAAGACATCCATAGTTAGGCAATAATGAAAATAATTACATAAGGCCGAAATTCTGTGATGCATAGTTTAAAATGCAAAGAATAGAAAAAAAAATAAAGAACATGTATGCTCTCATTTTCTTATTTATTTATTAGCTTACTCTTATTTTATTCTTCTTTTATTTATTTATATAGCCTAACCCATGTTCCTATAACCCATCAGGAAGTTACGATTCATAGACATTTTATTAAAGCGAGTATTCTTAAACGTCTCGGGGCTTCAGTTCGAATGTTTTGATTAAAAGCTTCACGTATAAAGAAATTGCCGGGGTTCTCAAGGACTGTTTCATGATCCTAGTGATAGTTTATTAACACGACTTCTGTAGCTGCCATCAACGGAAAAATCACCCATGATAACCAAGTTGATCTTGTCTGTGGCCTGGGAACCCGTACGCTTAATAAATATGAAGTTTAAATATTTAGTTTTCAACTGTTTGCTCTTTAAATCCTCTCCCCCCTCCCTCCCCCTCCCTCTCCCTCTTCCTCTCCCTCCCTTCCCTTCCTCCCTTTCCAGCATCTATGGCCAAAGAAATATATAAATAAATACAGTAAAAGTTAATAAAAATAATAACCCTCCCCTCCCTACCTCTCCTTCACACCCCTCCCCTTTCTCCCCATCCTTCCTCTTTTCTCGATCCCTTCCCTTCCTTTCTCTCCCTTTCCATCCCCCTCCCCCTCTCCCATCCTCCCCATCCTTCCTCCCCTTCCCCATCCTTTCTCTCCCCTTCCCCTTGTCTTGTATCTCCTCGTGGATCAACACTACTTTTTCATTGAACACACTCGATAATGTTACAAAACTTAAGGATCTTAGATCAGATTGTATATGTGACTTGCTTCTGTTACAATGCACACTGTTATATAATAATCGAGTATTCAAGGGTACCTGTGCATCTAACTCATAACTTCCTCCTGTACTAACTCATAACTTCCTCCTGTACAATGCACTCAATAGTATCATAATCGAGATGTTGATTGTGCATCTGACTCATCATTCCGTCTTCCTGTCACAGCGCTGCTGCCGTGGCTGTTCCGAGATTGCACCCAGAACCCTGCCGTCTGCGACGAGAATCAGAGATCCAGAGCAGTATACATTGCCACACAAATCAAAAAGGAGTACTTCTCTCGGTACCAGGAAATCTTCAACCTCATTACCTCTTCTTAATAGGCACTTCACTACACAACCCGTGGCTGAGTTGTAGCGTGCTGGGCCCACATTCAACGCTTGATGGGCGACACGAGTTCGAATCCCCACGCTACCACCTCGGATTTTTCAATCACCCCCGAGTTGCTTAAAACTACCCACATGCTGTCCTGAAGACCACCCATCAACCCGGACTCTAGAGGAAACCGTCCAAGTTAATCAAGAACGAGTTATGGGAGGCAGCATTAGCAAAGACAAGCTGGCGCCACTATAAACACTTGCCTGCGTCGTGACGGCCTGGAGCCGACTAACATCCAGGCCCCTCTAACAACCCTACTGGTGCAATAGGCGTAGACGTAAAAAAAATAAAAAGTATATATATATATATATATATATATATATATATATATATATATATATATATATATATATATCGAGCCTCCGATGAAGCCCGGCTTGCTTCGGTTGAGGTGTTGAGGTGTCGAAGCGTTGTGATCGACACATTAACTGGAATTGTGTGTGTGTGTGTGTGTGTCCATTGTCTATAGTTAAACCTGATGCATTTGCTAAAAATTGTTTTGTCTGACGCTATTGCGCAATAAGTTTATCAAACAACAACCTCCCCCTCCTTCTCCCTCCCCTTCTTACCTCACCTCTCCTTCTCCCTTCCCTTCCTTTCTCTCCCTCTCCCGCCCTTCCATTCTCCTCCCCCTCCTGCCTCCCCTTCCCCCTCCTTTCTCCTCCCTTCCTCCCCCTCCCCTCCCTCTCCCGCCTCTCATTCCTCTCCTTCGTGGCGTCATTTCCGGTGTCACGATAAAGAATTGGATGGCCAGCACTTATGGAATGCTGTTGGAGGCTATAACACAATGACAGGGGTATTTGTAATTAGGAGAAACGTTTTATTTAATTAGTTTTATGATAATGAACTCTGCTAGGAAGAAAACACCTTGCTTGATCCCTCTTTTGAAACTTCGCGGGTAGCTTAGTAAATATAAAGCAGGCGTTGACGAGGTATTTATCTTAATATATCGTTTGACTTCCTATAATACACACAAATAATTCAGTGTTTTACTTTATGCTGTATATTCTAAAATAGTGATAAGATTTAGCTAGGAATATATTAGTGATCCCTCACCTCGCCGCTCAGTAGGGATGGGCAAGTACCGCTAATTTGAGTACCGGTAGTACCGGTACCGAAAACTCAAGTACCGTTAGTACCGGTACCGGTACCGGTACCCGAAGGAGTTTTTTTTCCTAACGACTTCTGATGAAATTCCCAAATAAATTTCCTGTAAAGAAAACTCTCTCTCTCTCCTTCAACTTAATATCAACTAGAGCAGAAATGCAACGTTTAGGAGTCTTCTGATTAATGTAAAATCACTTAGGTTTAAGGACAGACCACCTAGTCTGGACCATGGGGTCTGTGTGGTCTGATTTTCTATGTAAATCTCTCTCTCTCTCTCTCTCTCTCTCTCTCTCTCTCTCTCTCTCTCTCTCTCTCTCTCTCTCTCTCTCTCTCTCTCTCTCTCTCTCTCTCTCTCTCTCTCTCTCTCTCTCTCTCTCTCTCTCTCTCTCTCTCTGAATGAAGTGAATATTTATTTTTTCGATAAAAAATAGCCTGTATAGTTATTATGGATGTACTCGATCATAGTCTAATAACAATAACAATATTTATTATCAACCTAAAAAAGAAAAAGAATCGGACATGAAGAATTATCCAGTAACTCCAATAAATAAATAAAATAATAAAATAATGGAAACGGGAGCTGTGATGGAAACGGAAAGCAGGACAAAATGGTGGGAACTTGGGGAGACGGTCAGCGGGGCAGTGACTCAGCGTCTACACACAGGGCCCATACCACATGGAGGCGGGCGAGCGCCGAGCATCACTAAGATCCAAACGGTACCGGTACTAGCGGCAATGCGCAGTGCCGTGTGATCATTAAGCTTCCCGGAACCCAAGTGATTATGAGGCTTCGCGGTATCAGGTACCGGTACCGGGTACCGCGAGGAATCGATTCTTCGCGGTACCAGGTACCGGTACCTGGTACCGGTACCTGGTATGGGATAATGCAATACAGACATACATCATCGAGACTCGGCCCTTTTGACCTCATACAAACATCTTATTCATCATTTCCCTGTTATGTATATTAGTTTGTGAATACAAGTCATTACGTATAACCCTTCCTGCAAGCATGGAGTGTATGAACGAATGCAACACAGACACATCATCGAGATTCAGCCCTTTTGACCTTATACAACCATCTCATTTATCATTTTCCTGTTACGTATAATTGCTTCTGCATAAATTTCAGTAGGTATAAGGTATAACCCTTCCTGCAAGCATGGAGTATGAAAGAATGCAACACAGACACATCATCAAGAACCAGCCCTTTTGACCTTATACAAACATTCCATTCTTCATTTCCTGCTGCGTATAATTACTTGTGTATAAATTTCAGTACGTGTAGCCCTTCCTGCAAGCATGGGGTGTATAAAAGAATGCAATACAGACATGCATCGCAGAGAACCAGCCCTTTCGACCTTATATACTAACCTTATTCATTTTCCTGTAATATATATTAGTTTGTGTATAGAAATCATCACGTATAACCCTTCCTGCAGACATACAATCATATGTCATCAAGAATCATCCCTAAGGAAACCAAAGGCATTTTAATCAACCATTTTTCGTTACGTATATTTACTTGCGTTTAGAAATCACGTATGTATAACCCTTACTGCAGACATTCAACCATACATCATCAAGGATCAGCCCTCTCAACCGTATATGTGTCTTCGTATGGCGGAGACACTGTGTAACGGGGTGTATGGTACTGTGTGTGTGTGTTCGTGTGTTGACTTTATTTCCACACCACCTTGATTTGAGGTAAAAGTCTTGGTGCGTTTTTTTTTTCAAGAGGTGTCCCCCGTAGGCCTAATCCTCTTATTTGGTCAGGAAATTAATTGTTACGAAAGAGTGCACGTTGTTATAAAAGCACATGGGGTTGTAACAAAAGGGTACAGAATTGTTTTGAAAGCATACGTGGTTGTAACGAAAGTGCGCGGTGTTGTAACAAAAGCTTGCGGGGTTGTTTCGATCAACAGTGTATGGGTTTGTTGCAATACCCAAAATCCGTAGAAATTGTAAATAGCCGTAGCAGCAAATATTGTCATGCAGAAACCATATATAGTTGTTAATAGCAGCAGCAGCAGCAAAAAGGTTAATGTGAATAGTCGAAGAGGAAGTTAGGTTTGGCATTCAAAAGCCATAGATGTTGTTGATAGCCAATCGCAGCAGCACCAAAGCTGTTACGATACTACCATTATGCCAGATTAATACGCTCCCCATGTGTATTTTCCCATAGCACGTACTTAAAATATATCCCACTCCCACTGGTAGACATGTAAATATATAGTTTAGTACACACACTTAGAAATATAAACCCAGTACCTTTTGCTTAAACTATACCACCTAAACATACGTAAATATATCGCTTCATACATATACTTACAAATATAACCCAGTAACGTACGCTTAAAATGTCGCATCGTACATACACTTACAAATATAAGTATAATTACTCGTGTATAAATTTGAGTGCGTATAGCCCTTCCTACAAGCAAGAAGCGTATAAAAGAAAGCAATACAGACATACATCGTCGAGAATCAGCCCTTTTGACCCTATACAAACTTCTTGATGAATATTCATCATTTTCCTTTTATGTATAATTGATTTTATAAATTTCAGTACGTATAGCTCTTCATGTAAGCTTGGAGTGTATATATGGGAGAATGCAACACAGACACACATCATCGAGAATCAGCCCTTTTGACCTTATACAAACATCTCATTCTTCATTTTCCTGTTATGTATATTAGTTTATGTATAGAAATCATCACGTATAACCCTTCCTGCAGACCTACAATCATATGTCATCAAGAATCATCCCTAAGGAAACAAAGCATTTTAATCAACCTTTTTTCGTTACGTATATTTACTTGCGTATAGAAATCATCACGTATAACCCTTACTGCAGACACTGTATAACGGGGTGTTTGGTACCGTGTGTCATTGCCACAGTACGAGGAGCAACAACACAAAGCAGATTTTATCTATAGCGCGTGCCAGTTCCTACGCCTTTTGCCTGGCCCATGCTGCCCCCCAGTGCTTCTCTTAAATGGAGATGCTGAAGTTGGGGTATATTAAAGGTCTGGGCAGTACATGGGTAGCAGAAGTAAGGGTTGCGATAGCCGGAGCAGCAGTGCACACTTACAAATATATAACCCGAGACTTCATAGATGCGTAAACATATCGCGTAGTACTTAATACTTAAAATTCCTTGGTAAGCTGTTCAAGGCAAGGACTGGAACAACAAGTAAAGGAGAGAAGCAGAGATGAGAAGGACAAAAACTGCAGCGTTTGTATAGGGGAAAAAGAAACAAAAAGAGCACCTGATAGTGGCCTGTGACAGGTATGAAGAGGAGAGGCAAAGGCTATTAGCATCTGTGGTGGAGATCATTGGGGAAGAGGAGTGGCATAGCAGAGTGGAGGAGGAAGACGGAGGAATAAGTACCGTGTTAGGACCATAAGGATGTAAAGAGGAAGCAGTGAAATTAATACCTCACACAAAAATTTTCTTGGCATGTTGCTGCAAAAAAAGATCTGAGCATGTAGTGAAAGTTGAGTGAAAAATGTAATAATGGAAAATAGCAAAAGCGCATAGGTAGGCAAATCAGGGAAAGAAATGGACAGAAAACCTAAGTTCAGGATGAAGTGCTCAGTATTACAAGTGAATAAAGGGCAAGGCAAGGCAAGGGAAGGGAAGGGCAAGGCAAGGCAAGGCAAGGGAAGGGCAGGGCAAGGCAAGGGAAGGGCAAGGCAAGGCAAGGCAAGGCAAGGGAAGGGCAGGGCAAGGGAAGGGGAGGGCAAGGGAAGGACAAGGCAAGGGAGACCAACGCACAGGGCTATATATGGCCAGCCAAGAAGACGAGACGCACAGGGCTGGCCAGCCAAGAAGGCAAGGTCAGGGAACGCACAGGGCCAGCCAGCCAAGAAGACGAGACGCACAGGGCTGGCAGCCAAGGCAGGACAGGGCAAGGGAAGGGCAGGGCAAGGGAAGGGCTGGGCAAGGGAAGGGAAGGGCAGGACAAGGGAAGGTCAGGGCAAGGGAAGGACAAGGCAAGGAAGACCAACGCACAGGGCTATATATGGCCAGCCAAGAAGACGAGACGCACAGGGCTGGCCAACCAAGAAGGCAAGGTCAGGGAACGCACAAGGCCAGCCAGCCAAGAAGGCGAGACGCACAGGGCTGGCAGCCAAGGCAGGACAGGGCAAGGGAAGGGCAAGGCAAGGGAAGGGCTGGGCAAGGCAAGGCAAGGCAAGGCAATTAAGTCAAGGCAAGGGCAAGGCAAGGCTTAAGCATTCATCCTGAACTTAGGTTATCTGTCCTTTTCTTTCCCTGATTTGCCTGCCTATGCGCTTTTGCTATTTTCCACTATTACACTTTTCACTCAACTTTCACTACATATTCAGATCTTTTTTCCCCAGCAACATGCCAAGAAAATTTTTGAGTGCAAGGGAAAGGCAAGGCAAGGCAAGGGCACCACCATCACGTACCACCACCACCACCACCACTATCACGTACCACCACCACCACCACCACTATCACGTACCACCACCACATCACGTACCACCACCACCACCACCACCACTATCACGTACCACCACCACCACCACCACCACTATCACGTACCACCACCACCACCACCACCACCACCACTATCACGTACCACCACCACCACCACCACCACGTACCACCACCACCACCACCACCACTATCACGTACCACCACCACCACCACCACCACTATCACGTACCACCACCACCACCACCACTATCACGTACCACCACCACCACCACCACCACTATCACGTACCACCACCACCACCACCACCACCACTATCACGTACCACCACCACCACCACCACCACTATCACGTACCACCACCACCACCACTATCACGTACCACCACCATCACTATCACGTACCACCACCACCATCACCACTATCATGTACCACCATCACTATCACGTACCACCACCATAAGTCATCGGCGCATGGCCTAAGACCACCCACATGTTGTCCTAAAAACCACCTATCAACCCAGACTCCAGATTCTCTCTATATAAGGATAAAAAAAATGAGCTGCGGGGAGGTAGAATGTGCCAACTAAGATGGCGTCATTATAAACATTAACCACACCAGGCCCCGCCAAAAAAAAACAAAAAAAAACAGGTCCCACACAAAAAAACACCAGGTCCTACAAAAAACACACCAGGCCCCACCAAAAAAAAAACATCAGGTCCTACAAAAAAAACACCAGGTCCCACAAAAAAAAACACCAGGCCCCACCAAAAAAAACACCAGGCCCCACCAAAAAAAAAAACACCAGGCCCCACAAAAAAAACACCAGGCCCCACAAAAAAAAACACCAGGCCCCACAAAAAAAACACCAGGCCCCACAAAAAAACACCAGGCCCCACCAAAAAAAAAACACCAGGCCCCACAAAAAAAAAACACCAGGCCCCACAAAAAAAACACCAGGCCCCACCAAAAAAAACACCAGGCCCCACAAAAAAACACCAGGCCCCACCAAAAAAATACACCAGCCCCCACAAAAATAACACCAGGCCACACCAAAAAAATACACCAGGCCCCACAAAAAAACACCAGGCCCCACCAAAAAAAAACACCAGGCCCCACCAAAAAAAAAAAACCAGGCCCCACAAAAACACCACGCCCCACAAAAAACACCAGGTCCCACCTAAAAAAACACCAGGCCCCACAAAAAAACACCAGGCCCCACAAAAAAAAACAGGCCACCAAAAAAAAACACAAGGCCCCACCAAAAAAAAACACAAGGCCCCACCAAAAAAAAACACAAGGCCCCACCAAAAAAAAACACAAGGCCCCACCAAAAAAAAACACAAGGCCCCACCAAAAAAAAAACACCAGGCCCCACCAAAAAAAAAACACCAGGCCCCACAAAAACACCAGGCCCCACCAAAAAAAAAACACCAGGCCCCACCACAAAAACACCAGGCCCCACAAAAAAACACACAAGGCCCCACAAAAAAAACACCAGGTCCCACCAAAAAAAACACCAGGCCCCACAAAAAAACACCATGTCCCACAAAAAAAAACACCAGGTCCCACCAGAAAAACCCACCAGGGCTCACCAAAAAAAACAAAAAACAGGGCCCACCAAAAAAAAAACACCAGGCCCCACCAAAAAAAAAAAACACCAGGGCCCACCACACCCACACCCACACAGTATAGATGGGCCACTATCACCCACACCCTCACAGTATAGATGGGCCCATAACACACACACCCACAGTAATAGACGGGGCACTAACACACCCACCCACACAGCAATTTCTACCCAGACACACGGAAGGAAAGAGGTTGGAGGTGGTGTCAAGAGAAAAGACAGACAGCGAAAGCTTAAAGCTCTGAATCAGCTGCCTAACGTCACCTTCTGAGGGAAATAAACCGAGACGTGCTAAGCGAATCCGAAACGAGCCATCCAGAGGGAACGAAACACATGAGCGGGAGCGAACCACCAAACATACACAAACTACTTCCTCCCTTCTCCTTTGTTGTTTACTTGCAACAATAAACTATCAATCAATCAATCAATTATTCACCACACAACCATAACAAACAAATATCACTAGCCTCCCCCCCCCGTGAAACTACTAAAAACTGAGAATGGATACAAAACGATAATAAAAAATGGGATAAATCAAAGGAAAATGAAGGAATTGAACTCTTAAAATGTATACAAACAAGCTGTACTGCCTGGGGGTTGGGATGGCATGCTCCTCCCTTCTCCTTTGTTGTTTACTTGCAACAATATACTATCAATGAATCAATCAAGCTGACTACCCACATGCTGTCCTAAAGACCACCTGAACTCCAGATTCTCTAAATGAGGATAAAAAAAATGAGCTGCGAGGAGGTACAATGTGCCGACTAAGAAACATAAGAACGAATGAAAAGTAACCAATCACAATCAGGAATGTTGGGGCAAGAAAGGTAAACCACAAAGGATCACTGGCAGGACACGACACATCACAAATAAGGTTACAATGTATCCACTATTGCCGGGGGATGCCATTACAGTGTTATCTCTCCCATCTCATTGCAGAGGTGTTTCGGTTCAGGCCGGACTGGAGTGGGTGGGAGTAGGGGAGAGCCGGTATGATTCAGATACTTTTTAGAAAAATATTTTTAGAAAAAGAAGTTTAAGTAGTAGTGTAATTTTGTTGATCTCAAAATGTTCCTCCATCCTTTGGCTCTTTCGGCTGCTAATATGACACTCGTAGCTATTTCCAGTTTTCAGATGTAGGTGGTGAAAGACAAGTTTCTAAATCGTCCGAATCATCCCCACCCGTGGTGATGGTTCGGCCAGGGAGGTGGGATGGTACGGACACTCATAATACTCGCCATAATATTAATATAACTTAAGTTTGATTGGCTAATAAACAAGATTATATCTTCTACAAAACATTTATATAAGGACAAAATATCCTCTCAATATTTAAAGGGGAAAAAAATAAAAGGAGAACTATAAGAAATATCTGAAAACTTTTGGTATTATGGCTTCCTTCTCTTCTCACAAGCATAACATCTGAATATAAATCAACCAAATTAAAAATGTGTGGTCACACTCCTTTTCCAGCACAAGAGCCTCGGTGGTGATCGTGTTATACGGCAACACCTTCGCCGAGCATCGCTGCGTCACCGAAATAACTTACATCTCGCTAATTGGCACGTTTTTGAAGCGAGAGCTTATGATACACCCTGACAATATTACATACGAGATGCAAAAAAACATAAATTAGGACTTGCAGCGAAAATAACAGCTCTGAGGGCGTGGTTATCCCTTTGTGGGCCAAGGCAACAAAGTTTTGCACATTTGTAGTGACGACTAGCCTGATAGGTAGGGATGGGCAAGTACCGTTAATTTGAGTACCGGTAGTACCGGTACCGAAAACTCAAGTACCGTTAGTACCGGTACCGGTACCGGTACCCGAAGGAGTTTTTTTTTTCTTAATGACTTCTGATGAAATTTCCAAATAAATTTCCTCTAAAGAAAACTCTTTCTCTCTCTCCTTCAACTTAATATCAACTAGAGCAGAAATGCAACGTTTAGGAGTCTTCTGATTAATGTAAAATCACTTAGGTTTAAGGACAGACCACCTAGTCTGGACCATGGGGTCTGTGTGGTCTGATTTTCTATGTAAATCTATGTAAATCTCTCTCTCTCTCTCTCTCTCTCTCTCTCTCTCTCTCTCTCTCTCTCTCTCTCTCTCTCTCTCTCTCTCTCTCTCTCTCTCTCTCTCTGAATGAAGTGAATATTTATTTTTTCGATAAAGAAATAGCATGTATAGTTATTATGGATGTACTCGATCATAGTCTAATAACAATAACAATATTTATTATCAACCTAAAAAAGAAAAAGAATCGGAAATGAAGAATTATCCAGTAACTCCAATAAATAAATAAAATAATAAAATAATGGAAACGGGAGCTGTGATGGAAACGGAAAGCAGGACAAAATGGTGGGAACTTGGGGAGACGGTCAGCGGGGCAGTGACTCAGCGTCTACACACAGGGCCCATACCACATGGAGGCGGGCGAGCGCCGAGCGTCACTAAGATCCAAACGGTACCGGTACTAGCGGCAATGCGCAGTGCCGTGTGATCATTAAGCTTCCCGGAACCCAAGTGATCATGAGGCTTCGCGGTACCAGGTACCGGTACCGGGTACCGCGAGGAATCGATTCTTCGCGGTACCAGGTACCGGTACCTGGTACCGGTACCTGGTATCGGTACCTGGTACTTCGAAACCTCATGATCACTTGGGTTCCGGGAAGCTTAATGATCAGGGATGGCCCGAGCGGGGGGGGGTGGGGGGGGTCACCCCCCCCCCAAGGTTTGGTCGGTGTTGGTCAAAAAGTCCTAGTGAGTTGGTCAAAATTTGAGTCTCTCTCTCTCTCTCTCTCTCTCTCTCTCTCTCTCTCTCTCTCTCTCTCTCTCTCTCTCTCTGAATGAAGTGGATATTTATTTTTTCGATAAAAAAATAGCATGTATAGTTATTATCAGGGCCAGGGAGAGCCATCACTGGGCCCTGGTACTATGAGTGTCATTGGGCCCCTACCATTTGGCGAGCGAAGTGAGCCCATCCAGCTGGGGGGATCAGGATTTTAGAATTTGACCAATTTTAAGAGCCAATTTAAAGCCATAAATGTTCACTGGTAGGATGTAAATTCTGTTCATCTTGCCGTATTGGAGCTTTATTTATGACTTGCAGTTAACAACTTATTTTGTTATTACATTTCGTATAATTTGAGATAAACAAAACGGGTGACTGGCCCCCTTTGAGGCCGGGCCCCCTTTGAGACCGGGCCCTGGTGTAAAGATACCAGCTTCACCCCCCTCTCACGGGCCCTGGTTATTATGGATGTACTCGATCATAGTCTAATAACAATAACAATATTTAGTAGCAACCTAAAAAAAAAATCGGACATGAAGAATTATCAATAAATCCAATAAATAAATCCGAGCAACTGGTACCGGTACCGAGCAATCTGGTACCGGTACCGTACCGTTTAGCTGGTACCGTTAGTACCGGTACCTGCCCTCCCCTACCGCTCAGACCAAAACAAAACAAAGATGGCGTTAGCACAGAAGAGGACGCACGTGAGTTATTTAGGCTTATCACTCGTTATTACATTGCTCTTCCTGGATGAGACTCAAGATAAAACCCCATAATTCTGCTCTGGTACTGTCCATCGGGTGTGTGGGTCTGGGGGGCGCGTTTTCAGGGCTCCAGAGTTCAATTTTTGCTCGTGATTTTCATGATTGTCAATTTGTACTTTTAATTCTTGCCTCATTTAAGATGTTGCACGTCTTTAAGGTTGTTTATTGCATGTATTTACGGCACGAGACGCAAAGGAATATTTCCTGCCACTCAATGGCGGCCAGGTGTTGTATAGCTCTTTGGTATAACTCCAGAATTACACCCATCTCTGCCGGTGTTATGCGCCTCCGTGGTCTAGTGGTCAGCGTGCCTGGCTACTACCACGCGGGCCCGGGTTCGAATACCGGCCCGGGCAGTCAGCATGCAGCTCACCCAGCTGTTCATCCTCCCTCTCGGGCTGATCGACAAATGGGTACCTGGGGAAACCTGGGGATGGTAAACTGTGGTGACCTGGATGTCACACTGACCCTGTGTCCCGGGGTAATGGGCTCCCTCCCACCACAGGCTCAAGGGCCAATATTACGGAGGTGAGCACCGAGGCCACATGCTGCTACAGTGTATGCCCCCAAATTTACCTTTACCTATCTGCTGGTGTGGCGTTGTCTCATTCCTCTGTAACAGTCCGTCCCGTCCTGATCTGCGCATGCGCGGGTTTTTCTATTTTGTCCATTTCATTCGCTGCACTCTTGTAGTAAAATCAAATAGTCAAGTCCGTTTTGGCGTTGGCTCCCGTGGGTCCATTTCTCCCCTCTGCATTGCCACACAGTCCCAACACCTATTTTGGTAAAATTCTAGTGTTTGCCCATACCCCCCCTCCCCCCATACAAGCCTGGGGACCTGGTGGGAATGCGGGGTTTCGGGTGGGGGACACGAAATCCGTCGCATTCGCGTATTTTTTTAGTAGGGAGGGGATAAAAACTCCCTAAATTTAGGGAATTTTTCCTCCCACCACCACTAAAATAAGCGTTAGCGACGAATTTAGTGTTTCCCATACGGAAACCACGCACTCACTGGATCCCGAAGCTGGTTTTGGGAGAGAAGTGTAGTGAACCCACTAGACGATGCTCACCTCACCATCTGGCGTGGCGCCAGAGGCCATCTGTGCTCACATAAACCGCCTACACCACACTCATGCCCTCTCTAGTAGGTTGTCACCTCATCGCAAGGTTTCTGTCCTCCAAGTAGAGTCCGTGGCACCAAACACAGTGTATCTTCATTGTTTATCACTGACACAAGTAAAACCACCGGCTAGCCGGGATCCGTCCAACGCCGCGCCTTAAACAGTACTGTGGGTTGTGCAGGAAGTGCAGGCTCTCAAACCTCCTGCCCGAGCTGTTCGAACACGTGAATCCTTACTGACCGGATTTTGAATCTGCTTCACGGGCTCATATTCCCAGTATACAAGGTGATTGTGGATATTGACTCCGCGCCTCCAGAATACGATAATACGCCTCCATATATCATAGTTAAAAAAAACAAAGTACTTAAAAGTAAAGAAGCCGAATTAATCCCCTTCCCCCAACGATCTTGGGGGACCTGTGTGAACTCGGGTTATTTGGGTGGGGGAGCATATTTAAACTACTCCAACCGAACTTTACGACCTGCTAACGAGGGGGCTTCACCCCTCTCGACCTCCCTGCTGACCCGGCCCAAACCTTCACAAAACCCTTTGCGTAAAGGTGCGTGTTCTAAAAAAAAAAAATAACCACGCGTGGTGGACCTGGTCTCACATGCGTGGGCTAATGGCTAACTAAGCGTACCATCACTAACCTAGCGTACCATCGGAAATAGTATTAGGTAAAGGTGCGTGTTCTAAAAAAAAATAACCACGCATGGTGGACCTGGTCTCACATGCATGGGCTAATGGCTAACTAAGCGTACCATCGCTAACCTAGCGTACCATCGGAAATAGTATTAGGTAAAGGTGCGTGTTCTAAAAAAAAAAAAAATAATAATCACGCATGGTACACCTGGTCTCATGCGTGGGCTAATCACTAACTAAACGTACCATCGCTAACACCTTAGAACACCTTGGTTTTGGGTTATTGTGAGGTTAATGCAGAAAGTAAGAATTACATCAACTTCTTAAACATTGCGCTGAATCAGTTCTTACTGCTGTTCTTTTCCTTCCTGTACCTGGCTTCTGACTCCCTCGCTTCAAGTTTATAGGTTAGGCTGCTATTCATTTTATTGGCAATAAGTTACTGTCTGTTAGGTTCATGTGTGGCTCACTTAGTTTTAAAAAATGTGGAGTGGCAGCGTGCAAGTTCAACAGTGACCTTGTTCTGTGATCTTAAATTGAGTGTCAGGGTTTTCCAGTCCTATACATAAGGCTGCAACTAATACTTTCCTCATGTTTCCTCCCTCCAAGGTCCGGCTTCCCCCTGAGGTGAACCGCATTCTGTATGTGCGTAACCTGCCCTACAAGATCACCGGTGAGGAAATGTACGACATCTTTGGAAAGTATGGAGCCATCAGACAGATCAGAGTGTGAGTAGTTTAAAAATTTGATACCCTCTTTTTATGAAGCTCTCACTGTCCATTATTTGCAGAAGCAGCACCAGCAATTTTCCATGTTTCACCTTTTTTTTATTTGCCCTTGAACTGACTCCTTTACTGTTGAAAAAATAATAGATGAAGCAATATCATTCTGAAACTATCCTAATCTAACCAAAAGCAAATTGCTCAAACTGTTAAGCTATTTTGTTACCAATGTTATGTAAATGAACTGATACTAAAAGTGATAAATTCTTATACAGAAAATATAATTGTTCTTTGTAAAATTGAATTGTTAATATACTGTACAGTCACCTCTCGATTAATGCGAGGGTTTCGTTCCTGGAGATGTCGTGTTATTTAAAATCGCGTTATTTTAACATAATTTCCCCATAGGAAATGGTAATAGGGGGGTTACGTTCCTGGACACTGGGAAAGTCTGCCTAGTTTGGGGATTTTGTTACTCTAACCTTAAAAAAACTTTATTAATACATTAGTAGGTCATGGAAGCAACAAAAACACACGTTCTCATTTTATTTGAATTTGTTCTTCACCTGTGTTGGCCACCGTCCCTCATCCCACGCTCCCATCACCAGCCACTCCCTTCACCTCCGCCTCACTCGCCTCCTTCCTCTTTCTTTGACTACCCATGCTATTGGTGACAAAGATAACTCCCTTAAGTTAAAGTTTTCTAAAGAAAGAATTGCTACATTACATTTGTAAGTCATTGACACAACAAAATCATGTCCTCACACTCACCATCACTTTGCACTGGTCGTCATCGTCGTCGTCGTCTGCCGAATCCTCATCCCGCTTCAACGTTGCCATATTGTCGTACTCAGCCGCTTATATTTCCCGACTTCCTACCCCCAAACTGTCTTCTGGGCTCCAATAACGAAACTGATTTATAGTTATCGTTAAGAGAGTTAGATTCTGATGTTTCTGGGCAATAGTTAGGCGTCAGAAACTGGTAAATACTATGCTCTGAGTAGGATAATCTGGCAACGATGCCACGCTCTCACTCCTCCCTCCTCACCCTGTCCTTCCACCTCCTGTGAGGAGGTGAAAGGACGCTTGGGTGCCATAATAGAGGTCAAAATGCAGTGTACGTATTCCAGAGAAACATTCCACTCACAGTGCCGGCTAACTTCAGACTGAGGAGATAGACAGCGTCTCCGCGCGGTGACGTCATCGAGCATGATGTCATCAATGAAACTCGTGTTAAATCGAACATATTGCGTTAGCTAAACATATCTTCTTAAATATCAACTCGTGTTAAATCAGAAACGCGTTATTCAAACTCGTGTTAATTGAGAGGTGACTGTACGTGAAATGTGAAGTGTCTGTAAATTAGGTTAACTATACTGGCTTTAGTAATATTAGACAAGATTATGATAGATTAGCTTGACAGTTCAGTGGAGCACTAGGCTTTATAGATTTGGATAGGTTTTGTTAATAAATACTTTCATATTGTTAGCTGGTATGCAAAATTAGGTACCCTGATTTTTTATTTTTTATTTTTTAAGAGGTAAAGGAATGAAGCTTTCGCCACAGAGTGAGCAATTTTTTTTGACATAGTCACTGGATCAGACTATAGTGGTAAACTTTTTTATCCTAATCAACATGTTTCCTTCCCCAGTGGCAACACCCCAGAAACTCGAGGCACCGCGTTTGTCGTGTTTGAGGACATTTTTGACGCCAAGAACGCCTGTGACCACTTGTCGGGCTTCAATGTGTGCGGCAGATACCTGGTTGTGCTCTACTACCAGGTGAGGCGCTGGTTGCTTATACAGAAACAAGGACCTTTTTCATGTAGTATTGTTTGAGGTTTGAAAAGGAGAGACTACAACTGTTCCTTAGTTTTTTTAAGATTAGCTGGACTGACCCCCATTAATAGTAGACATACATTAATGAAGATCATGCTCCCCATTTATTTAATTAAGAGCATACAAATGTGTGTGTGTAAGTTCTTTGTCTCTCATTACTATACCTGTAAGTGATTGCATGGGAGGTGTTATTGCCTATTGGTTTTCATTGTAAGGCCAGATTCAGTACACAAGACAGTCTAGAGAACAGTTTTCATGGGTTTACTTTTACATATACTAACTAATTCCCACTCTTTCTTCCCTCAGTCCAACAAGGCGTTCAAGAAGATGGATGCTGAGAAGAAACAGGCTGAGCTGGACAGAGTCAAGACTAAATATGGCATAAACACGGAGGAACTGAAGAAATAGTCGTTAAGTAATCCCTAGATAGGTGTAAAATATGTCTCCATCTTTGTATAACAGTTTTCATATCAAGCTCATGTTTTTGTATTTCTGACATCATCCATTTGAACTGCTCATTTCTATTTTCCTTCTTACTCCATTTTTTTAGTGTCTCAAAACCTTTAAATTCGTCATTGCCAGCCTCTTAGTACTCCTTGAATAGTGTAAAATTCTGTCTCATATTCAATAGAGTTTTATATTATGCTCGTGTTTTCTTCGATATACATCATCCATTTGTGCTTATTTGGGTTTCCTTCTTACTCTGTCCTCGCCTCTGTTTTCCTTCTTTCTCCTCTCGTAGCATCTTCAAACCTTTAAACTGACAATCTCTCTTTGGCTTCCTCTTGTCGTAGTGGGAGCAGCACTTTTGCAAGATTCCATCAGCTCTTGGTCCATCTACATTATCATAAAAAAAACCTTGGATTGGTATGTCTTCTTTACCCCCATCTTTCCTTTCATATAAAAAATTTAATCTTTTTCATTTCATACAAGAATTTTCATCTCTTCTTTTTATAAAACAATTTTCTTCTGGTTTCTGTTGCCTTTTTCCATTCGAATTGCTGTTTTCATTCTTACACTTTTCTGTTGGTCTCGTAACTCACCAGTCAGTTTCATGTCCCAGATTCTTCATTTCTTCTGGATGAAGTTTGTCCACAAGCTGACCAATGTACAATGTCTAGTCTAAGGAATAATTAAAATCTTTTAAGATTTTACATTTTTCTTCCACCAGCAGGTATTGTAGATATATTCAAAAGTGACTTGGTACAGTGGCAGTATCTTAGCCACTGGACTTTTTTTTTTTTTTTCCCCTCTCGGTGGTGGTACAGTATCTATTTTGGTCATGGTGGCACTTGCAGCACTGTGACTAGAAGGCTCATTGAGGTACTTTTAAATCTGCAGCAGTGTACTTGCCAGTTCCTCTGTCCGGGGTCAAGCTCCCGTGCCTGGAGGGTAGAGGGACTGACAATAGGCGCACCTGACATCACTATAGCTGATCCAGGATTCAGGACATTTCCTAACTTAAAGGAGGTAATGTTATAATTGTATTTCGTAAAGAATTCTTACAACCAAAATCTAACTAAAATCATGAGTATTCTTTTTCTTGAACAGAACATTGAATAAACAACAGAACAATGATGTGAAAATACGTATAGCCACCGTTGCCAGATTATCGTACTCAGAGCATAGTATTTACCTGTTTCCGACGCCTAACTATTGCCAAGAAACATCAGGATCTAACTCTTTTAACCCCTTCAACACGAGGATGCGTATATTGCGTCCTTGCATGCCCTGTACCATATCCGATGACGTGCATACTGCATCCTGGCTCGCTTCAGCCAGTGTACGAGTTATTTTCTCTATTTATGCTTACATCTCAAAAGTATCAATTAGTTTACGTTTCTTTATGTGCACCATTTAATTCTGCATGTTTTCATATATGATACATGATGATTATGTTGAGTTTATGGGTGAAAACTTGTTACAGGTAACTTGATTTACACGAGTTTGGTTTGCGTGTTTTTTAAATAATGCGGGGTCCAAAATCCAACTATATGTTTAATTTACACGTTTTTTCACTTGTACACGATATTTGATGGAGTGGCCACCAGATGTCTCACGCAACTGGACTCACACGGCCACACAGCTGAGCTCAGTTCTTCCCGCGCGCCACTTGAACAGCAATACAGTACCCACGCTGCCGTGCTACTCAACAATAGGGGTGGGCAGGTACCGGTACCAGTACCGGTACTAACGGTACCAGCTATATGGTATGGTACCGGTACCAGACTGCTCGGTAGCGGTACCAATACTAGCCAGTCGCTCATGGTGTCCCTCATTTCTTCCTCACACAAGTGAGACTGAGACTGAGTGCCTGAGTGGATATCTCAGTGATATGGATATTCTCTCTCTCACTCTCTCTCTCCTGAATGTAGTGAATATTTATTTTTCAATAGAAACCTACCTCTTGTTTGACTTACATTGTTTTTGATTTTCGCGACCTCTTCAAGGACACAATACTCGTGTAAATCGAGAGTTACCTGAATATTCAATAGCAAGATCTGAAAATTGGCGCACGTGGTGATCCTGGATAATGGTGCGGGGCGCTGCTTTGGGCCGGCCGCAGTGAAGGGGTTAACGATAACTATGAATGAGTTCATTATTGGAGCCCAGAAGACAGTTTGGGGGCAGAAAGTCGGGAAATATAACCGGTTGAGTACGACAATCTGGCAACAGTCTGTGGCCCTAGTCAGCATCATACGCCATTTTGCAGGTATCAGATACCTTAAATAGCATATTTTTACTGTGCAAAGCAGGTGATGTCACTTACTGTGACTTCATGAGCTTATATATATATATATATATATATATATATATATATATATATATATATATATATATATATATATATATATATATATATATATATATATATATATATATATATATATATATATATATATATATATATATATATATATATATATATTTCATGGAGGCAAAACTTACATTACTATATAGTTTCATTTTTACTAGTGACACGAATTTGTGACTGTTCATCACAGTAGGATTTCACTCAAATAAGTGAATCAGACTCCACAGAAATATTACCAGTGTGTGTATGAATGAATACAAAGATAAGCACGTACTTTGATTTAACTCTAGGATGTCTCGTGGATCATTAATAAGTAAAAACAAAATATCTGGATAGGCTACTCTTTAGCTTGCTTCCGCCTATGGCTGCCCAAAAGTCCCTTCGCCAAGTTTGTCCCCCACATTCGGTGGTGTTAGGTGTGCCTATTACATGCTGCCCTCTACATAGCAGCAGTGTTGAAAGTTCCCCATTACAAGGAATCGGCCTGGGGTTGAGGTAAATAACTAAGTCTTAAATATATTCATTTATTGCTCAAAAATATAAAAGTCAAAGGAATACAATCATTAACAATAGGAACTCATTATAAACTGGTCCTTAGTTTTAGCCTGCTATTACCCAGGGCACTAGTGCTTAACATCAGACAGAGGTGTAGAATGTTGGGAAAGGCCTTTGTCCTGCAGTGGACTAGTAATGGCAAGATGATGATGATGATGATGATTTTTACCCTAAAATGAAAAATAAACTTGACACTAAAAAGTAGCAACCTTATGTGTATAATCACAGTGCAGGTGAACAAAGGCACAAATATTGGGTCTTCACCTCGAGTAGTGGAATTCAGATTTAAATTGTACTGTGCGTTGGCATGATTTGAATTTTTTTATTGCAAATCCATGACAGAATACTGCATTTGTATGAATTTTTGGATCTCACAAAATTCAAAATGAGAGAACTATTAGTGCTCCTGGTACCATCCCAGGCACCAACACACAACTCCTGGCCAGCGTGCCCAGCCAGTAGTAGTATTGAAGTTGCCAAGATAAGGAATGCATCCTGAGGGAGTCACTCGTCTCGTTCATGTATCTTCGTAGGAACATAAATTGCAGTAAAAGGCATCAAAATAAGCTTCAGCCTCACTTGTATTATGTGCTCATCAACTATAGTAACTTTGAAAGTGAATGGCTGGTGATGCCAGTAGCTACTGCCCATAAAATAGGTATCATTGCTCATGCTGGGCCAATAATGGGTGTATCCCAAAATTCTGATATTGCCACTCAGGCTCATTTCAGTCCCATTTTATCCACTTTCAGCCTTTTGAGATCATTCAATGAGTGAGGCAATCTGTGATCCTCCGCGAGGCTCAGAATGTTCCAGGGGTCACATGCAGAACCCTCTGAAAGCTTACCCCAGACCTGCTTCCAAGGGCAGAAGCCACATCTGCACCACCCCAGCCATCTCCAAAATAAAGACGGGCTGGCTTAATTTACATTTTTTTGTGATGAGTAGTACAAAGGTAGTGCATACAAACTACTGACCATACCCCAAGCTCTTTCTAGAACTAGCAAGCAACACTCATCTATTCCAGGGATTGACAAAAACAATGCTCACAACAGCTTTGACATGTCATTCCTATAGACTGTGCTAGAACACATTTTCTTGATATGTTTTCACCAACAGGGGAGAACAAATGCAATCCATATACTCATTGTTATTTACCAACAAGAAAATAAGGAAATTCCCCTCTTATGCTGTCACTATAAGCACGTTACAGGTAATAAAACTAAGAGGATAGCATTGTTTTCAACAGACTCGCTGAAACAAAGCAGTGCCCAGTAAAAAGATAAGATGGGTTAAGCTGCAGCTAAGAGTTGTGACCTACTATTTTATAACAGGTCCAGCTGCCCATAGTACTATACACACCATTACCTACAGATCAACCACAGCCAACACTTGTAGTACAGGATGAGGCTGAGGCTCAGTAACAGTCCCTCAGCCGCTGGTCATCCAAGTGGCTCTGCTGCCGCTCACCCTCCAGAAGGATGTCGTCAAGAAGAGAGATCATTTCCATGATCTGGTACCTCTCATCTGGAGGTTAAGAGCAATCAGTAGTGAGTTACTTGTGGCCTTAAGCAAGGACTGACACTCCCATACTAATTTCTTCACCAGAATGATCAATCCTTTGATAAAACCTAAACAAACATTGCATAATTCATGGATTACAATCTCTCGTGTGTATGCACCCACATGTATGCGTGCGTAATTGAGTTTAAGTAAGATCCAAATTGATAATTTTGAGACAGATTTTAAAACAGTTGATTTCTTCATTGTCATCAGATAGTGCTTGGAATGCTTTAATTTCCTTTATTACAAAAGTAGTCCTGCTTATATGAAACAAACACCATCTTGCTTCCCCAGCTGGTAAAAACTACCAGTAAGACCCAACACAGCCGCTTTACTAACCTGCCTTGGCGCAGGAGGGCTGGCAGAGGGTGGAGCATGCCTGTAGCAGGGAGGTGAGGGGCAGGGCAGGGCAGGCAGGGGGTATCTCCTTGGGAGTGAGAACCATCTTCTTTGGGGAGATTGGGGAGGAAGGAGAGGGAACGCAGTGCAGGTTGTTGGGGTGTTCCTGACGCCTTATTCTGTAAATGGGAACATTAGTAACAATAGGGAAGTGTAGGACAAGAAGGGACATGGAGGAAGATAAGATTCAGGAAGACTTTCGTAGCTAAGTGTTGAATAAAATGGTATGAAGGAAAGGGAAAGTTCAAAAGTGCTTAAAATGGGAAGAATACATTTGGTAGAGAAAAAGTAGAACAGAGGTGATTTGGGGAACAGGAAGGAACACAAAGGAAGATAATGTTTAGTAGTGTTAAAAATTGAATGGAAAGACTTGGTAATGGAACAGCAAATGAAAGTAAAAGAATACAACCACAAATTTAACCCTCTCGTGCACCGTAAGTTTCCAATAAGTTTCTGTTCTGCTCATCATACATTTCTCAGGCCCGACCGGCCTTTTTTTGCCACTGCGATACTCTACATTCCCGGACGTATTTTACCCTCACAGATATATCGTACCCCAATAAATTTGGTATCAATGGCTTCATAAAGACTTGTACTAGAACATGTGCAAATAAAAATAGAGTAAAATATATATATAAACAATACAAACTTGTTTAAAGTCTCCCTATAGAGTATTGTAGACAATAAATCCGAAGTACCAACTCTTCCCCACTCGCTAGCTTGAAATTTTGTGGGCCAACTTTTTTAGCTGAATATATGTTTCAAAGCGGTGTAGCGTCCTCGCAGCAGCACCTGGTTCTCCTCCCCCACACAGCTGCTGCTCTGCCCTACAAAACTAATCTCCAGGAAAAGACTCAAGGACCCCACCTCCAGCACACCTGCGGGCAGTAATAATCCTATCCAGCTGCTGCCAGTTCCGAGACTCGCTAATCCTGCCCCGAGGCCTGCGAGGTCAAGTCAGAACCACCAGTCTCCCTACAACTTCCACACGCATCACACTTCCTCCCTCTCGTGCATTCACGCACCGTCGCCGCCTCTGACCGCGTACATTAATGCGTATAAATAAACCTAGGACTGCTTGACTGTGCTTTTCCATCAGTGTCCTGGCTAAGAAGAACACTACAGCGGAATTTAGTAAGGATTCTTGTGGTATCCTCAAATTTCTTGTACACCTATTAGTTCCCGAGTTACACCGAGAAAACTGTATTTTTTCCTCTCCCGTCAGAGTAGGCTAACACATAAAAATCGCTCAAAGCTCCTCATCTACGCTCCTTAGAAAGGTTGCCATATGTTAGCATTAAGAAACTTATCCCAACAAATGACGCTCCCAAATTTGACGCACTTTCACCGAAAACTTAATTTTTAATCAATTTTTTTATCTTTTATGACACGTTTCACGTCATCGTGCGCCAGGACCTTTTACCCTTTGATGACGCGAAACGTGTCATCGTGCGCGAGAGGGTTAAAGTTTGTGGAAATCATCGAAATTTCCTTGAAAGCTTAAAAATAAGAAAACACAAATCCTAGATACAGGACAACATTATCTTCAGCCATTACCAGTCCACTGCAAAACAAAGGCCTTCCCCAGCATCCTCCACCTCATACATACGTAGCCACATTTTCCAGCGCCGACGAGCTCAGTATTTCATTGATGGTCTTGTCTATCTGGTCGAGGTGGCTGGTGACTGTCTCTTCTGGTGGTGCCTTTGTTGACTCCTTGGTGGGCTGAGGCGGAGGTGATTGTTGCTTCTTCTCTTGTCCTGCACTGCCTCGGCTTCTACCCACTCCTATTCTGCTTTGACCTCTGTTGAAAGAAAGAATATGACTCAGCATGCATAGGGAAGGTTGGGAGCGGGAGGTATAGAGAAAAAGAGGTAACGTTACACAGATAGAGAAGGGAGGTGGAAGATGGGCAAAGATGAAAAGTATTGAGGACAAATAAATAGACAGAAAAAAAATGTGTAACTGAAGAAGATGAAAAGGGGAGAGGGAGAGAAGACACACAGGAAGATGAAAAAAGTGAGGACAAAGAAAGACAGACAAAAAGAAAATGAGAGGTAAGAATGTATAACTAAAGAAGATGAAGAGGAGAGGGAGAGAAAAGACATACCAGAAAATAAAAAAAACAGGAGTGAGAAACAATTACAAAAGATAAACATGAATGGCAATGGAAAAGGTTAAGACAAATAAACAAAGGTATGAAGTAGAGAAAACACTGACCCCCCACCGCTGTCTTCCTGGGTAATGTGGTATCGGGTCACAAGGTCATTGAGGAAGCAGAAGACGTCCCTCGCCCTCACAGCCACCGGGGTAACCAGGTCACGACGGCCCGACAGAAGAACACACAGGTACCCACAATCACACATCCTGCCGAACATAAATATACATGTATAGGAAGGTTCCATTATAATAAGATTCCTAATAGCTTGAAGAAAAAAGGGTAAAACCAGGAAGACAGAGCAATGAGGAGAAGGAAGAAGAGGAAGATAAGAGAAAGGAGGAAAATAATGAAGACTGACAAGAAAGATGGTATGGGCACATCAAGGGGAGGGAGGAGGGCCATGTACTCAGAAGAGCTACAGAGGTATATAGAGGTACAAGAGAGGAGTCCAGCTGGAAGACTGAAGAAGACATAGAGACAGTGTGTAGAGGAAGGGTATATGATTGTCATCCAACCCCACAAGGGAAAATAAGGACATTGAACGAGAAGAGAAATGCAAGAAAGAGGAAGAAAAAGAAAAGGGTGAGAGAAGAAGGGGGATGAGGTGTTAGGGAGCACTCACCAGGTCAGCACATCCACCACCCGGCTCTTCACCTCCTCAGAATCCAGCTTGATGATCTTGCCTCGGCTGAATGTGACGGACGGAAACTCACCATCTACCATGCCTGTAGACAAGGATGAGAGATTTAGGGAAGGTTTTCTACATACAAGGATGAGAGATTACAGTAAGGTTTTCTACATACAAGGATGAGAAAGAAATTAAGGCAAGGTTTTCTATGTACAAGGATGAGAGATTACAGTAAGGTTTTCTACATACAAGGATGAGAAATTAAGGCAAGGTTTTCTACATACAAGGATGAGAGATTCAGGAAGCACACACACAAACATACCAGCCTTGTTGAGTGACCAGAGGATGTGTGCATGGATGAAGTCGAGGGCAGCCAGTCTCACCTCATCGTCTGGGTCCTCGCCGCAGTGCTGCACCACTCGCACCACCAGACTGCTCATTTCAGCCTCACTGGTGGTACAGAAAGAGGTGGAGGAGGTGAGGGATTTAATCTAAAAGCTTTCCATACATTTAATTATAAAAGAACGAGTAGGAATATAGTCAACAAAGATGTAGATGAAGAAGAGATGGCAAGGGTACAGTAGAAATGAGGAGGAGAAGGATAACAAGTATAGCAAAGGGAGGAATGTATAAACAGCAGAAGACAATAATGGTTACCAGGAATAAAAGCAATGACAATAAAAATCAAATAATATGTAATCGAGGGGGATAGAAAAAGGAGGAGTACAGTACAAGGAGAATACCAAGCAGAGGAAAAGTAATGATTAGCAAGAATAAAAAGTCAACAGTTGGGAGGAATCAAAAGCAACAAGGAAAGTAATGAAAGAAAGGGTGATAAAAGGAGATCGGGAAGGAAGGAAGAGTGCAGTAAAGGAAAATAAGAACAGCCAATGCATCCCACCTGTACTTCCCAGCAAGGAACAGCTCCTGCACCAGTATGAGTGCGGCCCTTCTTACGGACGCCTCCCCTTCGGTCAGTGCGGCAGACAGAGCTCGGTGAGGCAGATTTTCATCCTGCAGCTCACACCAAACCTGCAACAAACATGCACACAAGGCTTAGCATGATTTAAAAGCACAAAGACAGTTACATATTTACAGGTCTCTCTTAGAAGCATGATATAAACATGTTAACCTGAATCTGTATCTCCATTTCTTTCTCTCACACACACACACTCACACACACCCTACCCTTCTCTGCTCCACCCCACTTTAACTCATCCAAATCAACCCAAAGTACACCTAACCCAAGCTGAACCTGACCAAACCCAAACCAACCTAACCTTGACACCACTTTACATGCATCTAAGTGTCTCTCTGTAACAACCTAATGCCTTGAGTGGCACCTTGTCGATGGAGATGATGTTGGAAAGGACGGTGAAGGCGCTGGCCCTGACGTAGCCCTCTACATCCCCAAGAGCGGTGATGACGGCAGTGTTGAGGTGGTGACGCAGCAGCCAGTCCACGAAGTGAGGGTACTCTGGGGTGCAGCAGAGAGAGATGAGAGAAAAAAATGGTTACACTACACATACTGTTATTTGGTACATTCAGGGGACAAAAAGATTAATGCAAATGATAACAAAACATTAGAAATTGAGTGCTGATTATGGGGCACAGGAGGTTGGAGGAAATAAATATAAATTGTCCCAGTTCAATATAAAGTAGCACTGGACAGCATACCCACTCACTCTAACAATAGGCAGAAACCACCAATATATCAAGAAACCAAGGCACTTACTGATCATGTAAAAGAGGATATGAGGGGCAAGGTATGTAAACATTTTTTGCTTAAAGTAGCATTGAACAGCATACCTATTCACTAACACTGGACAGAAGTAACATTAAACCCCTTGATTTACAAATAGTGAGTAGATATAAGGTAAAAAGAAAAACGAAGAAAAGAAAATTGGTGGTGAACAGAAATTTCCCTAATAAAAATTTAGGTAAGCTGAAACTGTGAGGCACAACTTCATTTAAACAATCAAGAGCTATAATCTCAGCCACTCACTTTCCTTGGCCAGCTTCATGCAAGTGATGACAACCTCGAGGGCAGAGTCTCGCACCTCCCACTCCATGTCACCCAGGTACAACGCCAACACCTGGAAGGGAGGGGTGCAGAGGGGAGGGCTGCATGCGTACATACTTTTTGGGGGGTTCATATACTGGTGGGAGGAAATATGTTACCGCCACCTCTTGGAACTAAATGTTTCTTTTGGGTGATCGTTTCTTTTTATAGGACCTTCATATTGCCACATTACTAATATCTACTATTTATTCCCTAGTCTGTTTCCTTTACCAGACTAATTTTATTGAAAACTTGGTCAACAATAAGTTTAATTTTCTATTTATACACACATATAGACACAAACCTACTATAGCTATAACAATTTTTTTTAAGTCAGTAATTAGCCTCTCTCTCCCTCCTCTGTCAATAATATTCAAGAGCTAATTTTTTTTAAAGATAATCAAGTTATTCTATCTCTCTCTCTCTCTCTCTCTCTCTTGTTTGGCCAATAGTAAGCCCATCCCTCACTCTTTCTCTTGGCCAATAATAAGTCAGTCTCTCTCTCTTGGCCAATAGTAAGCCCATCCCTCACTCTTTACCAATAATAAGTCCGTCTCTCTTTTGGCCAATAGTAAGCCCATCCCTCACTCTTTCTCTTTACCAATAATAAGTCAGTCTCTCTCTCCCTCACCTGGCCCAGCTGCTCCACACTATTGTGCTCCAAGCTGCCACTGTTCACCAGCATGGACATCACCGGGGGAAGGAAGCCGTTGATGCAGGTGTTCATGGCCTTCAGAGAGCACACCTTCACCTGGGACACAGAGGGGGTAGAGTTATCATGATTATTGTTATTACTATTATTACAAGGGGCAGAGCAGGATTAGCCATAAGACTTGTAATAAAAGTGTGAGGTGATTTGGACATGGAGGATGGCTGAGGGTTAATGGTGAGAGGAGAATGAGGAAGGTAGGAGGTGAGGGTAGAACCAACTGGAGAATAAGGCTGATGTGCACGTGTAGTCTTTCAAAAAACTAGACAGAATGGGAGAGTGAAAGAGATGTTGGCAATTCTGTTTAATGCAAAGAACTGAGTCAGGTAAATAATCTCCTTTCTTACACATTTTATCATATTGTTTCTAAAATTTGTGAAGCTATAATTCTAGTGTGTGTGTGTGTGTGTGCCCACCTGTGAGGAGAGGCCAGGGATCTGCGCCATGTCACACAGCTTCCCCATCAGGCACACGGATGCGTAACACTTCCTCCAGTCTATGTTGAACCTGGACGAGGGAGAAACATTGACACTCAGTACATTGTTATTCAGCACACAAACCACCATATTATTCCTCAACTATCATCATCGTTACTAGAGATTACAAGACAAAAGAAATAAAGTGCAATTAACATATCTTAGTTTCTGTCCCTTTTTTGCCTCTATGTCTGTTTCTCTGTCTTTTTTACATCATTATCATCATCAATTTAATCAGTGTCCACAACCATCATCATCATGAGAGATAATTAGAAGATGAAAGCCACAAAACAGTACCAATATCTCATTATTCCTATCTATTTCTTCACCTCTCACACTATATCTGTCTCCTCTGATGTTCATTCCTTGGACTATTTTTGGAGGGGTGACACAGCAAGAAGTCTCCATTCACTCCTATCCATACACTCAATCCTTGCATACTCAGTCCTTTCATTCCTCTATCCTCAAATCTTGTTCTTGTAATTGTTTCTCTGTCTATCTGTTGGTCTGTGTCTCTCTGGTACGTACTTCTCCACTAGCACCCTCAGGCTATCTATGACAGCCCTCTGCAGTCCCACATGGTGTCTCATGGGGGAGGACGGCGAGGCTTGGGAACACATCATGAAGGTCAGCCCCTGGAACAGCGTCACAGCACAGGCCTGCAAAGGAGAGAGAGGTGAGAGTGCACTGATGAGAGGAGGGTCATGGGAGAAAAAATAAATACATGATGAAAGTATTATATGATTGTCAAGAGTGGGAGAGACTTTAGCCCCTCCAACCCCATACGAGAATATAAGAATGTTGAATGAAAAGAAACAAAGACATGATGAAAGTTTTAGGACATGGGAGTTTTAGTCATGGGAGAAAATATAGAAACACCGTTGAAAGTTTTATATGATTGTTAAGAGTGGGAGAGACTCATAATCCATCCAACCCCATAAGGGAATATTAGAATGTTAAATGAAAAGAAAAAAAGACATGATGCAAGTTGTAGGACAGAGAGAAAATGCAAACATATATTGAAAGTATTATACAATCATCAAAAGTGGGAGAGACTTGTAGCCTGTGAGAATGCTAAATTAAAAGAAGAGACCTGATGCAAGTATAAGGACAAGAGAACAGACAAAAAGGTAAGGTAGGCTATTTTTTCTGTATATTTTTATTTTTGCCCTTGAGCTGTCTTCCTTGCAGAAAATAAATAGGGTTAAGTTTGGGGCAGACAATAATCAGCCATGCCTGAAGACAGTGTGTTGAGGAAGACATGAGAAGGATGAACACCAGGGAGGAGAGAGAATGTGATTGTTATGAGTGGGAGGGACTCAGAGCCTGTCCAACCTCATAAGGGAAAATAAGAAAGCTAAATGAAAAAAAGAAGAAAAGAAAAGAAAAAGAGGAAAAGGATAAACAGCCCTGCGTGCACACTCACAGGATTGAGGTGGTCTGCGTTGGCGATGACGGCATTGATGCAGGTCATGGCCACGAGTACAGTGTCCAGCGAGTCTTTGCAGAACGATGCCACCATTTGCCTCTCAAGCCTCCCAGCCTCATTCTGGAGAGAGAGCATTCAAATAACGGTCATTGTCATCTTATTTTCTTCACCTATCGATATATTCCATTTGTTATCACAGCTGTGTATTTAAATTCATTCATGCCTTTCAATAATGTGAGTTTCCATCTAATCTTCTTTTGTTGATATTTTCTAGTTCTTTTCAGTCATGTTTCCATCTCCTTTTTTGTTCTCCTCCCTCCCTCTCCTTCCTCTCCACTCTGCTCCCTTCCTCTCCTTCCTCTCTACTCTGCTCCCTCCCTCTCCTTCCTCTCTACTCTGCTCCCTCCCTCTCCTTCCTCTCTACTCTGCTCCCTCCCTCTCCTTCCTCTCCACTCTGCTCCCTTCCTCTCCTTCCTCTCTACTCTGCTCCCTCCCTTCCCCTCACACTTGATTATGATCTATACAAGAAACAATTACATCCTGTTTGCTTTTTTTCTCTTTCTTTCTTTCTTTGTTGTAGTATATGAAAGGAAACATACATTTTTTAGGCATCTTTCTCCATTTTCTTTTTACAGGAGCATTACTGACCAAAAAATATATATATAAATAAATAAATACAAACACTAGGACACAGTCAAACTCTAGCACATCACCTTGACTTCCTCCTTGGTCTTGATGCGGCTGTGCACCTCATCCCTCCAGCGATTCATGATCTTCAGCTTCTCCGGCCACACCTCGATCATCACCTCCAAGCACGACTGGTAAAGTGCCAGCAGTGAACTGACCTGCAGAAAAGAATACAGGTTTATGCTGATGAAAAACTTATACTTGAAAAGGAAAAAAAAATGTTACAACTTGCAGCATTTGGTTAACTTAGATCTCCCTTTTCTTACTGTAACTAATTTATTTTTTCTTCATACTTTTGCTTTTATATCCTTTTATCTCTACTCTCTTACTGTAACTAATCTCTTTCTTCAACATACTACTGTTTTTACTTTCTCTAATCTCTACTTTCCTGCAATAACTTATATCTTCACTTCTTTATACTCTTGCCATTACTTCCTTACATCTCAACTCTACTACCATTATTAATTTCTTCCTTCTTCATACTCCTTCTTTTATTTCCCTTTATCTTTATTCTCCTACCATTATCAATCTCTTCCTTTTCCATATTTTTGCTTTAACTTCCTCTAATTTCTACTCTTTTTTTTCATTATCAACCTCTTCATTCTCCAAACTCCATCTCTATTCTCCTACCATAACTGATCTCTTCTCTTCTTCATACTCCTCTGCCACAGCACATCCCTCCCCTGCACCCTCCACCCACCTGGAAGGCAGTCACAATGTGCAGCAGGGCCTCCACAGACGTGAGATCAATGTTGTGTTTCTCCTTCATGTTGGCCGTCATCACTGCCCAGTACTTGTGGATGTTTGCCGATGACCTACAAAGAAGAGGGTGACCTTTTTCATGATAACAGAAACACACCAAGGTTCTGTTTGGTAGTAACTGTACATGCAAATCTAACATGTGTCCCCTATTAGATATGATTTTGTTGTTATGTAAAGTGCATGCCAACCTGTCACAAACATACACACAAATATAGGTAAGTTGGAGTATGAACCATTATGAAAAGGCATCCATATCATCCATCCATTATGTTGGGCTTCATTGCATTAGGGTTAGTGTATGCCAACCTCTCCCACACAAACACACATGTATATACACAAACATAAATAGGTGGGAGTGTATAATTAAGAAAGCATTCATTTAGTTCTATTAGGTTAGATAGGGTTAAGTTAGCGTTAGTGAATGCCAACCTCTCACACACAAACACACACACAGATATAAGTAGGTGGGAGTACATGCCATCCCATTAGGTTAAGTTAGAGACAGTGTATGCCAACCTCTCACAGAAACACACACAAATATAAGTAGGTGGGAGTACATGCCATCCCATTAGGTTAGGTTAAAGACAGTGTATGCCAACCTCTCACACACAAACACACACAAATATAAGTAGGTGGGAGTACATGCCATCCCATTAGGTTAGGTTAAAGACAGTGTATGCCAACCTCTCACACAAACACACACAAATATAAGTAGGTGGGAGTACATGCCATCCCATTAGGTTAGGTTAGAGACAGTGTACGCCAACCTCTCACAGAAACACACACAAATATAAGTAGGTGGGAGTACATGCCATCCCGTTAGGTTAGGTTAAAGACAGTGTATGCCAACCTCTCACAGAAACACACACATAAAGGAAGGTGGGAGTGCATGCTAACCTGACAAAAGCGTCCATGTAGCCGCGTTCCAGCAGCATGCGGGTGAGGGCAATCATGTCAGCACACAGGGAATCCAGAAGAAACTGTTCCACGATGCCGTACTTGATGAGCTTCTCCTGGAACTGGAAACACCAATAGTAATGCACCCACTAATAAGGTTATACATGCTGAGTCACAAGACAGTAGACATCTAGGGTAATACATTGGATGACTAGCAATGGTTATACATGTTAAGTGATAAGAAAGATGGGATTGTGAGTGATACAACTGGCAACTTGGAACTGACCTGACCTAACAATGCACTCACAGGTTAGGTTATGCATGTTGAGTAATAAGAAAGATGTGACTGTGAGTGATACAATTGGCAACTTGAAACTGACCTTACCTAACAGAGCACTCACAGGCAAGGTTATGCATGTTGAGTGATGAGAGAGATAAGCTCCAGAGTAGTAATATGGGAAACTAATAACTAATGTAACTAATGTAAAATGCTAAACATGCTGGGTCATAAGAAAGACTGCCTCTACTGTACTATAATGGGTGACTTTTGACTGACCTACCCTAACCTATGACCAGATGAGTACACATCATGGAATTGACAAGAATGAAAGTGCATAGATAATTTGTCTTTCTGCTCATAGCTATCCTCTTTTCAACAAGATATATGTCAGTAGTAAGTGCAGGATAATATGAGCTGACTTACTAATAAAAAAAAAGTAAAATAAGTATTCATAAAAACTTTACACACTGCATACTCACTGACCTTGTGCAGCATGTTGAGGATGAGCAGGTCGGTGAAGCCAGTGGCCGAGCTCATGCAGACTTTGTATTGCAGGATGGGCAGGAGGCGGCTGTTCAGGTCTTCTATGTTGCGGATTTTGGAGTAAACTGCGGACTTGCCCAGCGTCTGTGAGGAGAAGGTGGAGCTAATGGAGAGGTGTAGGAGGAGAGTGATGGGTGCTTTAGGCAACAAATTTACGTATTTCCTTTTTTTAACCTTCCTATATTCATCCTCACATCCTTCATCCTTCACTATCTTCACATTCACCTCACGTCACACAATACTTAGCCCTCTAAATCATACCACATCTTTCTTCCTCCTCCTCCTCATACTTCCACACAACTCTCCCCCTCACACCCACCTGCCAGTACAGCTGCTTGAACACATTGAGCACCCTAAGGTTAGTCTGCCGCAGCTCCTCAGCCTCAGCAGTGCTCCCCATGTGACTCTGAAGCTCACAGAACTTGTCCACAAGAAGGTACAGATCCTTCACCAGGCCCTCAAAGTGCTGGGGGGAGGGGGGGGGGTTACAGAGGCCTTGCTGTGTTGTGTTATATCAGCTGACAATAAAACTAAACAATAAAATACTAAGATTTGTGATAAAATTAAATGGCTAAAAACAAAACCTTACTTCAAGCCAGCCTCCTCACCTAACTTAATCAAATCAGACCTAAACTATCACTATTAACAGAGTATGTATATCAAACTGGTAAACTTAGAGAAGTAAAATGCAGCTAGATTCTTAGACGCAAAATGTTATTACAAAAGAGAAAATGTCTGACATCTGGGGTTCAGGAAACTATGAAAAAACACAGATACGGTAAATACACTTTCACAGTATATGCAAGCCTTTTGAAGGTTAAAAATAATTGTAAGAGAGAACAAAGACAAGCAGGGACTATGTGATTACCCTAATATCTAAGAGCATTACCTGCGTGTCCATAAGCTGAAGTATAAATGCCGCAATAACATTGACTCCCTCTCGCTGTACAAAGATGCTGGGGCTGCGGAGGCATGGCAGGAGCATCTTCTCCCAGATACCTGTGGTGACGGAGATGGAGGAAGAGACATAACCCCGTACTTTTAAATGTCTCGATACCTCACTTTGCTTCATGGCAGTCGCTAGGATTTTCATGGAGTGTTTTGTGATCCTAGTGATAGTTTTACACGACTTCTGCACCATGAACAGGAACAACACCCATGCAAAACCCAGTTAATCTTCTTTGTGGCATTGGAGAATAGTCTTAGTGGGAGCCTGATATGTTTAAGAATATGAATGACAGAAGTGTGTATCAAATCAGCCAATCTAAAGAGGATGGAGAGTAGGAGAGATACAATTAGGAACAGAGACATTTTAAAACAAATACGTGATAAAGATAATGCATGACCACCCTCACCATTCTTGACGAGCCAGAAGAGACCATTGGGGTGAGCCATGAAGGCCATAGCGAGGGACAGAGCTGGGGATGCCAGGCTGGGCTCACTCCTCACCCTTGGCAAGGATAACAGGAACAGGGACAGTGCCTGGGAGGAGGAGGAAAGATTTGATACAGTGAAGATAACCAAGGAAGCTAATAACAATAAAACCATAGATAAAATAAGATAATCTGGATTATGATAACATGACAAAATTAAATATGTTTTCAATCTACACAGTGTTAGTCAATGTTGATGGCACATATGTTGCATTTCTTTGTTACAAATTTAACTTTCAAGAGCAAAGAATCTGGGGACTTATGAAATTAAATCTAATCATTCTTTTGGCATATGTTTCCCTTATGTGAGGAGGACATTGCTGCTCTTTCCTACTTTTGGGTCTTGTTTGTCCCCTATAATGCTGAAAATATGAAAAGAATAGCTCCAAGAATTCACCATGGCCCTCACACTGTTGCCTTCTGCCTACCTTGCTCTCCTCAAATGTGCTGAAGTCTGGCTCCACCGTGACAAGGGACGCCAACACATGGAGGGCCAAAGCTACGCTAGCAGAGTTACCGGTGTTGGCAGTGACTGAAGGGTCCAACAATGTCTGGATAAAGCGTAGTAGTGTTTCCTTCTGTCCCCAGTCTTGTCCTGAAGGTGGGGAAGGGGGTAGTAATTAGTACTGAATATATGGATGAGAAATGGGGCATATAATTTATTTTTCCTCTGCAGCAAAACAAATGGTAAGCCCTTCTTAACACTCTGAATGTTTTAGTTTCTCCTTAAGTGAATAAACCATCTGGGAGGAGTTTATTATGAAATTTTGCATGACATCATAACCAGAAAAATGGGTGACATAATTAGTTTAACTCTCTAGATATCTCTAATGTCTGTGGCCTCTTACCTGTATCCCTGGCCCATAGCAGCTGTCTGTGGAGGTGAGTGTGTAGCTTGTGGAGCAGTGTGTCATCTCTAACCACTAACATGACACCCCCATCCTCCACCTCTCCCAGCCTCTCCAGCACACCCTCCAGCCGCGACCACGCCTGGCACTCACTCATCGCTGCGCCTGCACACACTCACAGTCCAGAGACACACAAGTGAGGACACACACTGGCAGGTCTTCTTGTCTTTGCACCCTGGAAAAGTTGCTGAGATGTAGTGGTTTTAAGTGTTCTTGTGTATTTATTAAGTCTATGTGAAAGTGGAATAATATTTAAAGATAACGGTATGCTCTGTTTTTGTTAATCAACTTGGACCATGGTAGGGAGGAGGGGTGATAATTCAGACTGTGGGATTGTCCAGACATTACATTTATTGTAAAACGCATGGGACTGAGTGTTGTAAGATCCTGTGTGAATATGTGACACTTTGTTGCCTTGGCCCCTTCAGGACAACCACAGCCTCATTTTGATGCAGGTCAATTTTTTTTTTTTTTTCATTTTCTATGTAATATTTCTAAGAAGTATCATAAGCTCTCACTTCATGAATATGGCATTATTATGGTGAAGCAGCGATGCACGGCGAAGATACTGTCACAGAACGCAAATACCTATCTCTTGTGAAGGAAGCAGTGTGGCCAGCCATTTATTTGTTATAGACTCACAATGGTTCAGACAGTTAATTCTTTAATGATATTTATTAATTTTATATACTATATCAGTTAAAAACTAAAGATATTGCAATAATTATAAAAGGCTAACTTGGTTAATTTATATTTTTTTCCAATAACTATTAAGAGGATAAATTTGTACTTACATAAATACCTTGGAATTGACATTTTCTTGTTTATTAGCTAATCCAACTTATGTTGTATTAAGATTATGCCAAGTAATACAAGTGTCTGTACCATCCCACCTCTCTGGCAGAACCATCACCACGGGGAGGAATGGTTTGGATGATTTAGAAACTTGTGTTTCATCACCTACTACTGAAAACTAGAAATAGCTACGCCTGTGATATTGATGAGCTACAGAGCCAAATGATGAAGGAACATTTTGAGATCAACAAAATTATGCTGTTGCTTCAACTCTTTTTCTAAAAAAAAGAAAAAAATTTAAAGTGGCTGAATCATCACCACCCTCCCCTACTAATTACAATATGACATGGTAAGTATTAATGGACATGTGTTAAATGTTATGGGAAATGGTAATTTTTAATGGACATAGTTAATTATTATTGGACATGATTGTACTTGTTTAGGGTCATGGTGAAATTTATTGAAGGACAGGGTTCCAATTATTATGGGAAAATAATTAATAAGTTTTTCACTGGTGAAACCATTAAAACACATGGTCGTGAATATCAAGGGACGTAGGGCTGATCAATATGGGACATAGTGATGATAATGAAGGGACGTGCCACTGACCACCAGGGAACATATTGCTAATTATAATGGGACATATATAGTACTTAATATCAACGGACACGTTAATTATCAAGGAACACGATGACAGGTATCAACAAACATGATACAGAATAGACAAAATACGCTATGACAGACCTATGGATAGGACGCACAGCTTTCAGACTGACAAAAACGTGTGCATGAAACACGATCACTTGTTAGACAGCTTCCTTCCTTTGGCTCACAGGCTGCCCCGGGACGCCGCCACCTCCCCCTGACCTGAGAAGTGGCTGTCTATCTTAGGAGCGCCTCAGAACGGAACAACTGCTGTTTACTCTGGGCCTTTTTTTCCTGCCGTCCCCGTGAACATGTAGTAGTAGTAGTAGTAGTAGTCAGTCGGGAGTTTTGCCTTTATAACGGCACTCCCTGACACACACTTTGATGGCTCTACTGTCTGGGTCTACTATTTTCCTCTTCTTTCGTTCTTTTTTTTCCCGTATTAGCCAAAACTTCTGTAGTGTTGCTTTTGTTTCTTCCGCAGGTTACCAAACACACACACTGCACGCCTCCTCGTCCTCTTCTCGTGGCCTTGTTGTTATTATCTAATGTTTATTATTTACGATTCTTGGCATGGCTCAAAAGTCTCCACAAACATAATAATTGAGCGGAAAGCATAAGATAGAATAAGATCATACAGAGGAGCGGTGCCAGAGATACGGTAGCCTATGCACGTACTGGAAAGAATGAAGAATATGATTATATAATAACCCTAGAATGGAAACCCTCATACGGCCCGTCGATCCACACCACCACGAAATTATAACATTGTTGGATTTATTTCTATGTTTCCCAACTGTTTGCGAGCTAGTTGGAAACTTTTTGGAAGTCGATCATATATTATTGGCAAACAGTTTCCAGTTTCCAAAGTTTCCTAGTGTAGACGGAGGATGGTAAATGGTCCTGGTCTTGCTTATTAAGTGGACCTGATAAAAAAAAAAGGTGAAAGATGGGGAATATCGGCAGCTCCTATGGAAAAAAAAAAAAAAAACATACAGAAATTCGGTGTTCAACTACTCGGGGCAAAATGTCAGTGCATATAACACGCATGTTTGTGTTGGCTGTTGGGGGGAGCCGAGTGTGCAGGGGAGGGAAGTGAATCAAGTGTAGTTGTTATTAGTGTTGTGGTGACTTGTAAGTGAGTGTGTATTTGTTTTTTGAATGAGTCTATTGTATCGCAGTCTAAAATCTGTTGAGGGAGGCAATGCCACTTTCTTGCAGCCACTTGATAATATTTGCTTTGCGGATCTGACTTGTTGGTGCCTTATTTATCAATTTGAATGGTAAGGAGCATTTTCCATTACTATCAATGATTTTGGTGGAATATTTGGGTGCAACTGTTTCAAAAACCACTCTTTGAATGTTTCGTGGTTCATGGAATTATGGTAATCTCCTTTAATGCCATTCTTGGACTTTAGCATTAAAAGAGCCCCTGGTACAAAGGCGTTTTCTCCACCGGAGTGAATTATAATATATCTTGCTCCTTTGCCACTCTTGAGACGGGGTCCCATGGCACCGTCTTGAGTTGTCCAGCATCGTTCAATACTTGCATTCTGATTTATCCACGTTTCATCAAGGTATATCACAGGTCTTTGATGGTCACTTCTTCTGTTCTTCATAATTTCTCTTAAGTACCTATTCCTCTCGGCGACAATGTCATTTCTTTCCATTAATATTGTTGTACTCCACTTGTCTACCCCTCACACAGGCAGACAGGTGCTCTCCCAATTACTTAAACTGGGCTCGCTATGGAAAACACTGTGCTCCCACGAGGCGGACAGCAGACACAAAGACACTCCGGCGGACACACTCGCACACACCCACAGAGCACACAGCGAGGCACAATTAAATACAGGGCGGACTTTCTTGGGGTTTACTAAGCAATAGAACGTTGTACAATCCTTATAAGTCCAAGGGGGAGGCAGTCAAGGCACAAATCACAGGCGATTAAGTCCTAAGGCACAGAGCACAGGCGAGCGCGTCCTTTGTCTCCTCTCCGTCTCCACTCTTCCTCGCCGCATGGCGTCCCTCTCCAGCCCGCCCCCTCAACGGGGCCGCAGGGAACCCTCATTACGTCACGTGGCGCCAATTACAATTTAAACTAAGCTAAGCCTTGGCGTAACACTACCCCCCCCTTAAGCGCAGGCGACCCGCCTCGCCAACTTAACAAAACAAACAAAACATAACTGGGGAACTAAACAAATCAGTCTGTATCAAAATCTGTAAGCCATCCTGGCCTCCTCCTCTCACGTCTTGGTCGTCGCGGTGGAGGTGAGGGCGAGGGAGAGGCAGCGGGCTGGTCCAGGTCACCAGCAGAGCCGGCCTCCAGATCGGCGTCTCCACCTGCCTCCTCCTCCACATCATCCGCGACCTCGACGTCCACCGGGTCAAGTTCTGCCCGGTCCTCCTCGTCACTACTGGGGTAGTCAGGGTCCTCCTCAGCGCCAGTACCCCAGGAGTAACGGCCCGGCCCATGGTAGCGCCAGAGCCGGTCAACGTGGACGACAGAGGAGCGTTTGCGGCCCCTCCTGATGCGGTAGGTGACAGCGGACAGGACTGCAATCACCGTGTAGGGCCCCTCCCAGGGACTCTGCAGCTTCGGTGATAACCCTTTCTTCCGGCGAGGGTTATGCAGCCACACTCTGTCACCCACCGCATACCTCACGTCCCGCATGCGGCGATCGTAGTAGTCCTTCATCGCCTGGCCTGCCACTCTGAGCTTGCCGCGCACCTGGTGATGGACCTCGACCAGGTTCTCCTGCAGCGCGGCAGCGAAGCCAGAGGTGACAGTCGGCAGGCCCACGTCCGGCGGCCGCCCGTCGCCAGATCCACGGGGAGTCTGAGCTCGCGGCCAAACATAAGACGTGCGGGTGTATAGTCAGTGGCCTCGTGCACAGCGGACCGGTACGCCATCAGCATTGCGGGCAACTTGACGTCCCAGTCCTCCTGGTTTGCCCCGCAATACTTGGCCAACTGCTGTGCGAGTGTCCGGTTGAACCGCTCCACCATCCCGTCCGACTGCGGGTGGAGTGGCGTCGTTCGGTCTTCCGCACTCCCAGCAAGTCGCAGCACTCACGGAACACACGGGACTCGAACTCACGGCCCTGGTCTGAGTGCAGTTCTGACGGCACACCGAACCGGGTGAAGCACTCGTTTACTAGGACACTCGCCACTGTTTCAGCCTCGTGGTTCGGGAGCGCATACGCCTCAGGCCACTTCGTGAAGTAGTCCATCACGACGCATACGAAACGATTGCCCCGGGGCGTCATGGGCAGCGGGCCAGCAATATCTACAGCAACCCGCTCCATTGGCGCCCCCACGCTGTACAACTGAAGCGGAGCCCGATTCCGGCGTGTGGGCCCTTTTCGCACTACAAACGTCACAGGCCCGACACCACTCGGAAACGTCGTTCCGCATACCGACCCAGTAGAAGCGCTGGCGGAGACGTTTAAGGTCTTTTCTCGCCCAAGTGGCCACTAGTAACACCGGCGTGCAACTCCCGTAACACCTCAGCACGCTTTGCACGGGGTACCACCACTACCCAGGCGTCTCTGCCCACTCCGCCTAACACCTCCCAGCGCTTTACTAGCACTCCCCACCGGTCCAACCGCAGCGTCTCCCACTGGTCGACGAGGCACTTAGTGGCAGGACTCTCCGCCGACACTTCCTCCCACCGGGGTCGCTCCCCGCTGGCCCTGAGCCAACGCACTACAGGAGCAAGAGCGGGTCTGCGCTCTGTGCCTCACGCCACCGGTCGTTGCCCTCAGTGGCGTTGGCAGGCACTGTTAAGCGTCGGCAAACAGGGTCAGGGTCCCGACGCGCCTGGTGAGTAGCTTGCCTCACACGGGCTCTGACTCACGGCGTCAGGTCCTTCAGGGACGGAATGTGAGCTACCTGCCTCACACGGGCGTCGAGTCACAGGGTCGGGGTCCTTGCTAGCACAGTGAGAGCAACCTGCCTCACACGGGCGCCGGCTCAAACTATCGGCGTTGCTGTGCACACGACCCGGGCGGTGAACAATCCGGTAGTTGAACTGCTCGAGCCTTCCCAACCACCTCGCCAGCTGACCCTCCGGCGCCTTCAGTGTTTTCAACCACTGCAGGGCAGCGTGGTCGGTCCGGACGGTGAACTCAGCGCCGTAGAGGAACGTCTGGAAGTGCTCGAGACTTTTACTACTGCCAGCAGCTCCTTCCTGGTCACGCAGTAGTTGCGTTCAGGCCTACTGAACTTGGCGCTGTAGTAGGCCACCACGTGCTCCCTTCCATCCTTCACCTGCGACAAGACAGCCCGATGCCCTCCGCACTGGCGTCGGTGTCAAGCAGGTAAGGGAGCTTCGGGTTGGGGTACGGCAGGACCGGCGCCTCCACAAGGGCCCTCTTCAGGCCGTCGAACGCAGCCTGGCACGCCTCGTCCCACTCGAAAGGCACCTTTACGAGTGAGGCGGTGTAGGGGCGCCGCGATGGTGGCGAAGTCCTGCACGAAGCGACGGTAGTAGGTGCACAGACCCAAGTAGCTCCTGACCTCAGCTACGTTAGTGGGCCGAGGCCAGTCTGCTACTGCTGCCACTTTCTGCGGGTCTGTGCGCACGCCGTCCTTGCTGACGACATGCCCCAGGAACGGCACCTCGTACTGGAAGAGGGAGCACTTCTTGGGGCTGAGCTTGAGGTTAGCCTTCCTCAGGCGTTGCAGGACCTCCTCCAGCCTCCCCAGCTCCTCCTCGAAGGTGCCTCCGTAGACGATGACGTCGTCGAGGTAGATGAGGGCCGTCCTCCACTGCAGGCCGTCCAGCACCCGCTCCATCAGACGTTCAAAACAGCCAGGGGCGTTGCAGAGGCCGAAGGGCATGACATTAAACTGCCACAAGCCCTGCCCGAAGGAAAAGGCTGTCTTCGGCTTGTCCTCTTCGGCCATCTCCACCTGGTGGTAGCCCGACTTCAGGTCGAGCGTGGAGAACCACCTCGCCCCTACCAGCGCGTCCAAGGTGTCGTCGATCCTCGGCAGGGGGTAGGAATCCTTCACAGTCACGTCATTCAGTGCCCGGTAGTCCACACAGAAGCGTTGTGTGCCGTCCTTCTTCTTAACCAGGACTACCGCTGAAGACCACGGACTGTCGGACTTCTCGATCACCCCCTGATTTGCCAGGTCGTTGACGGTGCGCTGCATCTCCTCTCGTCGGGCAGGTGCGATACGTCGAGGGGGACACTTGATGGGCGCGCTGGTTCCAGTGTTGATGCTGTGTTTCACCAGCGACGTGCGGCCCAAGTCCAAGTCGCCCCGGCTGAACACGTCTGAGTACTGCGTCAAGGTGTGGCGCACCCTTCCGCCTGCGACTCCGTCAGGTTAGCGGAGCCCCTGAGCGCCAGGTCTTCAAGGAAGTCAGGCAGCACTCCTCCGCAGGCGTAGACGCACTCTTCGACGGCTGTTCAGTTCGCTCCACCTCTTCACATGTGCCTAGTCTGGCACCAGCGGGTAGTCGCCGAGCCTCGTCAGAGAAGTTAGCAACGAGTACTGTCACTAACTCCTCCCCCGCTCCCACGAGGCTCCTCCCGACTGCCACACCGTCAGTCAGGTGCAGGTTTTCTGAGGGTTCTACTATGCCTTCCGCGTCGTGCATCACCCTCGACAGTCGACACTGGACTCGTCGCTCCGTCCTGGGGGCAAGGTGCAGTCGCTCGGCCGTCACTACCTCGGCACAACCGACTTCCGGAAGCCAGGGCACCTCTTGTCCGTGCACCCTCATCCGCTTCCGTCCAAAGTCGATACATGCGCCAGTCTGCACCAGGTAGTCAAAACCGAGCAAGCCCTCTTCATCCAGGTCGGCGGCGTACACTGGCAGCCGCTCTTCTGCGCCGCCCACGCCGACACGAGCCACTACAGGCCCCTGGGTGCCACGCAATGCCCCGTCACGCCGCACAATCTCTGCGGGGCGTCTGGGAGCCGCTCAGCGTCCAGCAACTCAGGGCGCACCAGGGTCTTTTCAGCCCCGGTGTCGACTGTCAGGCGGCAAGACTTACCGTCTACGTTGCCCTCCACCTGCACCGAACTAGTGGTATGGCGGCATCTTACACAAGTGGGGGCGTGTCGACCTTGGCAGGCTGGGTAGTCGCCCCCTTGTCCAGCCCGCTGCTGTTTCCCGCCTGCGCCACTTGCTTCGGCTTGGGGCAGGCGCTGGAGCGTGATCAGACTTGCCGCAGTCCTTGCAGCAAGTCTGGAAGCCCCAGACTTCGGCCGGTCGAGGAACGCGTCTTTCGCCCCTCGGACACCGGTCGCGTCTGGCCCTTCTCACCGCAGCCCCAGCAACGGCCACCAAACTCGGGGCTCGTCTCCTCGACGCCGCCTTACGCTCGAACTTCGCCTTCCGGCCTCGCACGTCGTTCCGAGGCTTGGCGTAGTCAGCGAGGCGGCTTGACGTCTTGAAACGCCTCGAACTCCATGGCCCTCGCCAAAGCCACCTGCAGGTCACCAGGGTGGGCTTGCTTTACGTAGATCTGCAGCTGGTGGTCCTGCAGAGCATCTACGAAGGCGTCACGGGCGAGGACGGTCGTCATGTCTTCACCAGCAGCCGGATAAGCCCGCCTCACAAGGGCCTCCACATCTTGCGCCAGTTGTGACAGCGTCTCGCCCTTCTGCCTCGCCCTCTTCTTCAGCTGAGCCCTGTACACCTCAGCCTGGTGACTGTGCCCAAAGCGGCGCTGCAAGGCTTCCGACAGGCTGGTAAAGGAAGCTTGCTTGGTGGCTGGAAGGTGGCTGAGAATCTCGAGTGCCGGGCCCCGCAGCGCCGTTGCCAGCTGCAGCGCCTTTTCTTCCTCAGTCCACCCTTGAGCTGTTGCGAGCATGACGAACTGAGCAACGTAGGCCTCCCAAGCTACCTTGCCGTCATACTCAGCCGGCTTACGCCTGCGGTGGTCGTGGGAAGGAAACGAACGAGCAGGGTAGAAGGCAGGCACTCGGGGCAAGAAAGGAGGCAGGGTAGGGTTTAGGTGAGGAGGCGAGGGTGGCGGGCTGTTTGGCAACAGTGGCGGGGCCGCCGCTCGCGCCCCGCCGCAGCCCACGCCAGCCGCTGAACCCCGACCGTGACCCCCGGCCGGACACGCCAGGCCCGGAGGCTCAGAGAATGCACTGCGTGGCCTCAGCGAGGCTTGACACTGCCCCCAATCACACAAAGGCTCACTCTGCACTTCCTCTGGGGCAGCACACACGGCAGCCTGCCTCGCCTCAAACCTTACCTCCTGCACCTCACCTCTCAGTGCCTCTAGGCCCCTCTGTAGCTCACCCCGGACCTCCTCGCAGGCCTGATCGGTATACTGCCGTGCCTCCTGCCGCACAGAAGCCAAACTTGCTTGTAGTGCCTCCTCAAGCCTGCTGGCCTGTGCCTCAGGCGCTCGGCCTGCTCACGGGCCTGCTCCTCAAGCCTGCTGGCCTGTGCCTCAGCGCTCGGCCTGCTCACGGGCCTGCTCCTCAAGCCTGCTGGCCTGTGCCTCAGGCCTCGGCCTGCTCACGGGCCTGCTCCTCAAGCCTGCTGGCCTGTGCCTCGGAGCGCTCGGCCTGCTCACGGGCCAGCTGGTCTGTGCGTGCGGCCTGCTGTGCCTGCTTTTGACCTTGAAGCGTTATTTCTTGCCTCAAGCCAGCCAACATTGAGGCAATTAACTCCAGCTGACCAGGCTTAGCGTCTTCATCAGCCTCAAGGTCACCACTACCCCACCACTCGCTCCGCCAGCCGCACCGTGCTCGCCGAGGCTCCATTGTGCCCAGGCGTCACTCTTTGTCTGCCCGTCCACTCACAGCACAATTTCCATCCCACTCCTGACACCACTGTTGTACTCCACTTGTCTACCCCTCACACAGGCAGACAGGTGCTCTCCCAATTACTTAAACTGGGCTCGCTATGGAAAACACAGTGCTCCCACGAGGCGGACAGCAGACACAAAGACACTCCGGCGGACACACTCGCACACACCCACAGAGCACACAGCGAGGCACAATTAAATACAGGGCGGACTTTCTTGGGGTTTACTAAGCAATAGAACGTTGTACAATCCTTATAAGTCCAAGGGGGAGGCAGTCAAGGCACAAATCACAGGCGATTAAGTCCTAAGGCACAGAGCACAGGCGAGCGCGTCCTTTGTCTCCTCTCCGTCTCCACTCTTCCTCGCCGCATGGCGTCCCTCTCCAGCCCGCCCCCTCAACGGGGCCGCAGGGAACCCTCATTACGTCACGTGGCGCCAATTACAATTTAAACTAAGCTAAGCCTTGGCGTAACAATATATAGCTCTGGAACTCTTGTGTTTCTTGTACTTAAAGCCAATATTTTGCAGAAGCTTCCACAGATTTTTTCTTCCTCCTTTGTAATAAAAAGGTCGCTGTTTTATCCTTTCAAGGAGTGAATCCAGGGTTAACCCTCCTCGTTCATAGTAAGCAAGTACTTCTCTTCTCAGAGCTTCTTTGTCGAAGTTATAAATGCTGTTCAAGACGTGACATGATCTCTTCTGGCTGAATGGTGACTTGATTACTCCAGATTCACTCTTCTTTCCTTGGCTTACAATTCTTCTGACAGTACGTTGACTTACTCGAACGACTACTGCATGCTCTCTTCTTCGCTGATGTTGCTTACGTTTCCTCTTGTTGTGAAATACTTAAAGAAACATTAAGTGCAATATTTTTTTCTCGGCTATAAAGTATAGCATACCTGGTTGACGTGCGAGCAGTGTGTAGATCCTCCATCGTCACGTCGTCTCCGCAGCAGTAGCATTTTATGTTGACTACACACACACACACACACACACACACACACACACACACACCAAAAGTCTAACTTAAACTTTAAGTGATATGAGTGCGAAACAGCATCGACCTACACTGTAATACTTTAAAGATTTTTCTTTCCTCCATCATGTAAACTGTAATTAAATCACCTTGGGCAGTCTTGAACAGAAATTAGCATTTTGTGTTAGATAAACATTTTATGTTGACTACTTAACATTTTATTATTACTACAATTACCATTTTATGTTGACTACTCAACATGACAAGTAGGAACATCATTCCGCTCGGAGCTACCCGGCCAGAAGGGGGAAGTGGAGTCGCTGGGACTAAGCTACCGTGAGTGGCCTTGCCCAAATGAATAGACTTATATATATATATACATATATATATATATATATATATATATATATATATATATATATATATATATATATATTTATTTATTTATTGTAATACATGTGTAGGTAGCACCATGAAAATAACCAAAAAGATACAATGGTAGGAATGAATACACAACAAGGGAGGGGGGCGGTACCTGCCGGCCTCCCCCTAGAAAAAAAAAAAAAAAAAAAAAAGAATGTGGAGACGGAGAAGTACATTGCCCAGGCACTCGATGGGAATGAATACAGAGATAGAGTAAATAGTCCTTAAAGTAGAATACTGCAAAAAATCACAGCCTTGTATTGCTGTAAAAAAAAAAGCAGTATCCATTAAAATCTTCATATATATATATATATATATATATATATATATATATATATATATATATATATATATATATATATATATATATATATATATATATATATATATATTCCCTATTTGTTTCACATCACATCTTTTCCAGAAAACTCTTCAATGGAGTCTTCATGGCTTCTATAATTTTCTCATTTGCTTCAGCACTCAGTCCCAGCAGCAGACCATCCATCCATGGCCTTCCCCCTCTCTGTTCTTGCAATCCTCCCATTTACATCCCACCCCATCTCTCTCGGTTAAGATTCGTTAATTTAAGCACCGTGCGATGCAGTATCTCATTAATTTACTTACCTTATGAAACATCAATATCTCTTCATATGTCTTTTCTACAAACCTTCAACAGTCATAGAAACGCTGTCAAAATCCAATTCAAGGACTTGTTTTTTACTCTTGAAAACGGGATGTTTAGGAAAGCTATTTTGCGGCGACGGTGCCGCCTCAAAATAGCTTTCAGAGGGTTTTGTTAGGTTAGGTTATATTCATGTGACGTGATAAAATTCGCGGCATTTGCATAAAAATAACAGGTTTGCTCTGGCGACGGCCGCGGCGGCGGTACAGCCGATGTTGCGAGAAATACCTCCTCGCAGAGATAAGTCGCATACTCAAGTGGAGAGGGGTTCCAGGGGGGGGTTGCGTCCCCTGGTTAGAAGGGGGGGTCAAGTGGGGCGCAGCCCTCCCCCGTTAGCAGGCCGTAAAGTTCGGTTGGAATAGTTTAAATATGCTCCCCCACTCTAATCCCTCTGCGAGCTATTTTGCAAGTGCGATGGCGCGGTACCGTCGCCGCGGCCACCACCAGAGGAGGCGACGCGCTTTAAACATTATTCCCTATTTTCAAGAGTAAAAAAAAAAGTACTTGAATTATATTTTGAAAGCGTTTCCATGACTGTTGAAGGTTTGTAGAAAAGATATATGAAGAGATAGTGATGTTTCATAAAGTAAATAATGAGATACTGGCACGGTACTAAAACGATTCCTTACCTCTCTCTCAGTGCCACCCTCGTCATCTCCGTCTTTTCTCTCTGGTTCCTCCCACACACGAGTATCACCACAGTTTCATCCACACCCCTGTGAACTAGAAAGATGGTCCTGATCTTGGTTACCTAATGATCTTGCTCCTCAGCCGCCAGCCTCGGAGCACCGTGCCCGGCGGCTGTAGTCCTCAAGAAGACGGGTCAGCTGAGGCGCCTGTGAAGCCCCCTCAGGACGACACCTGTGAAGCCCCCTCAGGACGACACCTGTGAAGCCCCCTCAGGACGACACCTGTGAAGCCCCCTCAGGACGACACCTGTGAAGCCCCCTCAGGACGACACCTGTGAAGCCCCCTCAGGACGACACCAGGGCTGGCACGAGTGACTGATCGGCAGCCCTCAGCAACAACCACAGACTGATGACAGGCCCGCTGGACACTGGGTTTGACACGTTCTCTTGACACACGGTAAGTCAGGTCAGAGAGGGGAGGTGGAGCAGCATGTAAATATATAGAATCACACCCGTTCACACACTGCAGCAGGTGAATATATAGAATTCCACCCATTTCTCTATGACAAAGCAAGGTAACACTATCCTGTGCTTTGTTACTTAATGGTCTTCTAAACTAACAGAGCCCCGCCCTTACCTACCCTGCCCTGTGCCCCTCTGCCAAAATGCAATAAACGGAAATAAATCCCTTTTGTCGTTACTGGATGGTGTTTGTCAGGCCTTGACTCAATGAATTCCTCTCTTGCTCTCATGAAGGTTGTCTATCAATCACATATGCTTTTATGCTACATGTTTCTTTAATATTTGCCATGGCTCACATCTTCTAAAGAAATAGACGGCTGTGTTTGGTATCATTAGACTCAGTAGTGATTTTAAAGCTGACACGCCTTTGTAAAACTTAGTAAAACAAAAAAGTGTGATAGTAATGTGAAAACAGCTCTGAAATGCTATATAACTTTTACATATCATTACCATTTTCAAGAGTTATTAAATAAGCATTGAAATAAATTATGGTTAAGATTAGTTTTAGTACTGTGCCAGTATTTCAGTACTTTCCTTATGAAACATCACTAGCTCTTCATATATCTTTTCAACAAACGTTCAGCAATCATGGAAACGCTTTCAAAAACCAATTCAAGGACTATTTATTGTTGAAAATAGGGGATTATTTATTCACGAAAGTGTAGCCTCCTTTGGCAGCGGCTGCGGCGGCGGTGCAGCCGGTGTTGCGAGAAATACCTCCTCGCAGAAATAAGTTGCATATACATGTGGGGGGGGTCGAGGGGGGCAAAGCCCCCATTAACAGGTCGTGAAGTTCGTTTGGAGTAGTTTAAATATGCTCCCCCACCCTAAACCCTCTGTGAGCTATTTTCCGGCTATGGCGGCGGCACCGTCACCGCGGCCACTGCCAAAGGAGGCTATGCTTTCGTGAATATATTATCCCCTATTTTCAACAATAAATAGTCCTTGAATTGGCTTTTGAAAGCGTTTCCATGATTGTTGAACATTTGCAGAAAAGATATATGAAGAGCTAGTGATGTTTCATAAGGTAAGTAATGAAATACTGGCACAGTACTAAAAAGAATCTTTACCTTAATTATTTCTTCCTGTATAGAGAAGTTGAGGGTGTGAATGAGAAGCAAAACTAAGGATATGAGAATAGGTGGGAATCTTTGAATAATGTAAATGTGGCTGGCGGTGTCCATAGAGTTTTCTACGCCACTGCCTGGGTCATGTTCTGACTGTAATACAGTGTGTGTCTTGTAGACACTGAAAAAATGGTGGCAATCTGGTGGAAACCTTTCTAAAAAATATCTGCTAATCAGTTTTGGTGCTAAATGTGGCAGGAGAATTACTGAGACTTAATGATGTTGAACTAAATGATACCATTTTGTGTATAACAGTGTCAACCCAAACCACCTATATTGTATATGAGGTGATCTAAAGCAAATAATATAAAGACATGAAGTATGAGAGCATGTGTGATTGACAGACAACCTCCATAAGAATCAGAGAGGAATCCAGCCACTCAGTAGAGGCCTGACAAACACTACCAAGGCATCTGAAGATACCCTCATTTGAATAGACCTCAGTAGTCTCTGTAATATTGAAAAATAAACTATTTCATTGTATATATTAGATTTATGTTGACAAGCATTATTACTTTAGTTTTTCTTGTTTTCAGGCTTGCAATGACGGAGTTGTGCAGTGTGGTAGCCTCCCTCCAGGTGTTGCTGTACACCTGTATATTACTCAAGGCTGCCAAGCCTCACCTTTTGAACCCTGTCAGGTATGCCATCCATCTGAGGAGACAGAGCCCAGCCAGGTACAGGCTCAAGGTACAGAGGATCTCGGTGAAAGCCTTCCATGGCAAGGCACCAACGGGTCTACATTGTGAGCTGGACCTGAACGCTGCTGCTTTCATCAGTGTGAGAACAGCAATAGACCTTGGCTTCAGGAATGGTCAGTGGCACAGGGTGATATTTTTGGGGGAAGGTCCCACCAAAAAGCCAGAATTTAAGATTTCTCTGACAAATGTTAGAGGAAGGTGGATCCAGGTGATGTCATGCCCTGATATTGAGGATAAGCTATGCCTTGTGTCTCCAATTCTGTATCACAACCTGCAGAAGAGCAGGCAAGATTCATGCATCATTGTGGATTTTGTGGACAGCTACAGAGTGACTCCCTCAGAGGATGTCAAAAAGGTCCTGGCCCTGTGGAATGAGGTGCAAGGGGCTGATTTTGGCAGAGGAGAAGAAAGGGTTCCTCCCTCCTTCCCCAACACTGCTGCAGAAGTACATGTTAAAGTCATAGAGTCAGCTCAGTATAAGTACGGGGCTGAGCTGGAGTCATTACTAATAGACTATTTCAGAATCCCTAAAATAGTTTCTCTTGGTGACACACTAGTCCTCTCTATACCCAGCCATCTTGCTCATGAGTTCACCCCTAGCAGTGCAATGGTCCCTCCCAAGACTATTTTTGTCAAAGTAGTAAAAGTTATAGGAAAGTCTGGATCAGAGACCAAACACTGTGTCCAGGTGGGTGTAAGCAGAACAAATCTTTATCTTGCTGGAACTATGCAGTCTCCATTCCCACCATACTCAGAGGTTTTTGACAGCCAGGGAGAAACTGATGTACCTCCTGTATTGAAGGAAACATATCAAAGACTGAAAAATATAATGCATATGGTATTAAAAGATACAGACAAGAATATTGCAATATCTGATGGCCCCAAAAAGAGAAGCAGCAATCCCACCACGCCAAGGAATACCAGCAGGAGGCAGAGGAATAAATCAAACACTACCACTCCTCAACACACACAACACTCAGCACCAAACACTATCAAGAGTGTCACTGTCCTGCTCCTCGGTCCTCCAGGGCAAGGCAGTGAACAGGCTATCAAGTTGGCTGCTTCATCAGTGGGTCTTGGCACCGTGTGGATCAACTGCTGGCAGCTGAAGGGGGACACCAGCGGGGCCACAGAGGCTCGACTGCACCAGACCTTTGTGCGGGCCAGTGCTTTCGGCCCATGTGTCCTTGTCCTGCAGGATGTACACTGCCTCTCCAAGGTGTGCAAAGGGCTTCCAGAAGTGGAGTTTGCCATTTTAAATTTTGCAGAAATTTTATTAACTTCACAAAACTTGGGTATAAAATCTTATCATTAGTCATATCTCTCTCTTGCATAAAGTCAATGAGGTACCTTGTGGCTTAAGGCCTTTGGAGTCTTTATCCATATCTTGGGCCATTGCATGGGAGGTGATGCTGAGGTAAGAAATTCACTGTTCTAACCCCCAGGACCGGGATGGCGGGGATGATGCACGGGTGGTGGCTGCTCTGAGGGAGGAGGTGGCCCGGCTGTGCTGCCAGGAGCCTCATGTGGTGCTGGTTGGCACTGCCCCAGACCGCACCTCACTCTCCGGTGAGCCTAATCAGCAAATGGATAATTCCCTACTTGTTCCTTTAGTATCCCCATTGATAAAGCTGGTGGAGAAAGTAACAAGGATGTGTATGAGAGTTTTTGTTTAGGTATAACAGCAAGGTTAGTGGTTTGTAGAGTGGTTGACAGGGTGAAGTGTGGTGCTTTGAATGAATGAGGATGACTTTGTGATGAGGGTACCTATAGGAGGGCAGGATTGAGGGAAACAGTATGAGGTATAGGTGCATGGCAAAAATAGGTAAGTGTGACCAAAAGATTATCATTACAGATGACCTCTGGAGTGTATGGAGTTACCAGGAGAGTGTGACTGTGGCAGACCTAAGTCAGCGGTGTGCCATGCTGAAGTGGCTCCTCCCGCCATGGCTGTCAGCCCAGCAGAGCCTCACCTTGGCTCAGCGCACTGCTGGATACCTGTTAGGAGACTTCCTGGCACTCTTGCAAGCCTCCCAGAGGTAAAGAAGAATCTTGCAGTATATTATGCCCACTTTATAGTTTAACATTTACTTTAAATGTGTATTGTAGCTTCATTCCTGTTAACTGATTGGACTAATGCTACAAACATTTGCAGGAGGTTAGATTAGGTGCTTGAGCACAACATATTGAAGTAAAGTTATAAAATATTTCTGATCGACTGATAGAAAGACTGTTTGAGCAGCCCCATAATTATTTTCCTCTCCAGACACTGCCTGATGCGAGGGGCTCATGAAGAAAGGACGGAGGAGTCTGGAAGTGGACATGAGGGTCGCCAGGCGACAATGCCGCAGCTTCAGTATTGTGACCTCCTCCAAGCACTTGGTGTGGCTGCTTGAAATTGTTTTGTCAGGTTTTTGTTGACTTGAAGAATATTTAATAAGTCTCATTCCCTCTATGGGTCAAAGCAGTGTATTGTACCAGATAGGTACTGAAGTCATCACTGTCATTGTAGCTTTGTTCCCTGTGACCACAATTTTTGTTGGCTTTCAGACAAACTGCAGGCAAGCCGTAGTGAAGCTCTGGGGGCGCCACACATCCCACAGGTGCAGTGGGGAGAGGTGGGGGGTCTGGAGGGGGCCAAGCGTCAGATCATCAACACTATTCAGCTGCCTCTCCGCTACCCCTCCCTTGTGGCCGGCAAACTGCGGCACTCAGGTGTGTTGCTTCTTCTCTTGTGTGGCTGTTCTGCTAGGCTGTGCCCCTCAGCAGTGAGGAAGAGGGTGACCATTAAGGAAGGTCTAAGGCATCACAACACTTACCACACCCACAACTGCCACTACCATTGGGGATGGTCTAGTAGGGGCGTCACAGCTTATATGTTTATAGAACATTTTAGATTTCTTTCAGAAAGGTTGCAGTGTGAAGGAAAGTTGAACTGCAGGTACAGTAGACAAAGGGTAATGAGCAAAGCTGAATAGTTAGATATAGTTGTGACTATTTGGATGAAGCAGGATGTATTGGATGAAAAGATTGTGAGGGGAATGTATAATGGTTCTGACCACTTTGTCATGGCAGAAAAAGTAAGGAGAGAATGAGAATTTGAAGGAAATGTAAAGAAGGAATATGAGAGAAAGGAACAGGCAAGTGAAAGACTGTGACAGTGATTACATGCAGATTTATAGAAGGAAGGTGAATTAATTACTTTGTGCTAAGAATGTTTGAACCTTATCCAAGCAATCTTCATTCACTGAATACTTAGCAAGATACCATAAGGTACAGAAACGTCATCCAGCAGAGCCATAATCAAATAGCTCTAACACACCTTATGCCTCACTCAACCAGGCGTGCTACTCTATGGGCCTCCTGGCACTGGCAAGACTCTTCTTGCCAAGGCTGTGGCCACTGAATGTGGCCTGAATTTCCTCTCTGTGAAGGGCCCAGAGCTGCTCAACATGTATGTGGGACAGAGTGAAGAAAATGTTAGACAAGGTGAGATCATGCAGTCATTTTTGTGCTTCCTTTGTTGAAAATTTATCTTGTATTTACAACTGAACAAATTGCAGCCCATTAGTCTTCACACTAATTCAATGAGCATATTTAGTTTCTGGCCTGGGATATGGCTGACTTTACGCTGCTTGTGAATACTGCAGGTAAAGAGTTTATGAAATTTCTCCGAAGGCTGTTTGTTCTAATCTTTCCATTCCTTGCAGTGTTCCGGCGAGCACAAGCGGCGTCTCCGTGCGTCATCTTCTTTGACGAGCTGGACTCCCTCGCCCCAAACCGTGGTCGTTCAGGGGACTCTGGCGGTGTCATGGACAGGTGTGACTGTGTGTTGAGTCATTGTACGTTGCTTTATCATGAGGGCCATTGTGTGACTGGACAATGGGTTCTGTCATATCAGTAATCACAAATGGATCTTCTATTATTATTTTTAAGTAGTATTTCTGTTTTCTACTCTCAACCTCACCAGTACATTCCTCACATCAAAGAACATTGCCATCTCACTGCAGGATTGTGTCAGCCCTGCTGGCCGAGCTGGACTATGTGGCCGGTGCATCAGATGTGTTTGTTTTGGGAGCCACAAACCGTCCGGACCTGCTGGACCCTGCACTGCTGAGGCCTGGCAGGTGAGATGACCAGATGGTGTGGAGGGATGGAGGCAGTGTGAACAGTTTATATGTAGTCATCTTCATTATCATTGTTTTACTTCTCAGTACCTTACTTTTCTTTGGGCTTTCAAGACATTTTGGGTAAGTATATACCTTTGGAAACTCAAGAATTGAGTGATCACTTCATGTCTTTGTGCTGCAGGTTTGAGAAGCGGGTGTTTGTGGGAGTCTGTGAGGACCATGAAGGGCAGGTGAAGATCCTCAAGGCAGTGACATCCAAGTGAGTGAAGAGGTTACCCGTCACAGATATTTTCATACAGAAGCTGAGATCAGTAGCCTCTCCTGCCCTCATATTTTAGCTCCAGTACCTATAAAAGTTTATTGGCATACATTCTCTTGTGTTTCAGAGTTCCCCTGAGCCCGTCTGTCTCCCTTGAGAGAGTGGCTAGCCTGCTGCCCCTCAGCTTGACTGGTGCTGACCTGTATGCCCTGGTGACCGACGCCCTCTACACGGCGCTCCACCGCAGCATCAGTGCCGTGCGTGCTGGCCAGCTGCTGGAGGAGGAGGTGGATATCACGGTCACTGAGGAGGACCTGCAGAGGGCAGCCAGAAGCCTCATCCCATCAGTCAGTCCCCAGGAGCTGGCCCACTACCACGCCCTCAACGCCACCCAAAGATGATGCTCACCCGGGATATCATTATTGTTATAAATCATTGTTGATGTTGATCTCATGTCGACTGCTGCAAACCCTGTTCTTCCAAAGCAGTATTGTGTCTGTTTTATGTAAGGAGTGTTGGATACTTTAGTCCTGGCAAATGGGTCCCACTCCTGTGAACTTTACACTTAATTTGTGAGAAAATTCTTGAGTAGGTGCTGTTGAAGCTAATAAGCATCTTAACAGCCTCAGTGCTTTCTGTGGGCTCCTTATTGTCTTGGAGGCATTCTGCTTGAAGGGTCCCAGTGAGGGGATGTCCATTCCACTTGTGTCTTGTTGGTGATATGAGTTGTCACTTCATGTGGTGTGTAAATAAAGGGAGAGAGAATTGTTGAGTTTCCATTTCCTTATTTAGCAATTACAGAGCTCACAGGAAGTAGTTTATATAAATCCAATTTCTTCGTATTTTTTTCATTTGAAACATCATCTTTTTTTTTTCTTTTTCCTTTTCTTCATCCATTTCTTTCCATTTCCATGAGAATTTCTTCCATTTGAGACCTTTTTTCTTCTACTTTACTTTTTTTATTCTCTCTCTCTCTCTCTCTCTCTCTCTCTCTCTCTCTCTCTCTCTCTCTCGTTCAGGAGGTGCATATACCACACCCTAATGAGCCACACAGTCCACCTTACCCCGGCGCGTGACAGGTCGGGCGTGGATGGATCACCTAAGTGGCCTCACCAAGCTTCGCGTCTGCCCAAACAAAGCGTCGCGCGGGCCATTTTTCACCTCAAAGGGAATAAAGAATCGCCTGTCTTCGTTAGGGCCGAGCCTCCCCGCGCCGAACCTGTCCGTGGCCTCGCGTGCGTGTCCTCTAATCTTATAAATGGGACATGCGGTGATATTTATGGCGTTGTTGTTATGTTTCGCGAATGTTAGTTGGGCTGGTCCTTTCCCGATGACCCGCCGGGGAGGTGAAGAGAAGGGAAGGACGCGGAAAGGGAAGGGAAAGGGAAGGGGAAGAATACAAAGAATGGGAAGAGGAAGGGAAAGAAAGGAAAGGGGATGGGAAAGAAAGGAAGAAGGAAACAGAGATGGGACAGAAAGTGAATGGAAGGGGAAGGGAACAAAGAAAGGGAAAGGGAAGGGGAAAAATGCAAAGAATGGGAAGAAGAAGGGAAAGAAAGGAAACGGGATGGGAAAGAAAGGAAGAAGGAAACAAAGAGATGGGACAAAGTGAATGGAAGGGGAAGGGAACAAAGAAAGGGAAAGGGAAAGGAGCAAAGAAAGGGAAGGGGAAGAATACAAAGAAAGGGAAGAGGAAGGGAAAGAAAGGAAAGGGGATGGGAAAGAAAGGAAGAAGAAGGAAACAAAGAGATGGGACAGAAAGTGAATGGAAGGGGAAGGGAACAGGGAATAGGAAAAAGGAAGGAAAAGGGAACAAAGAAAAGGAAGGGGAAGGAAAATGAGGGGAAGGGAACGAAGAAAGGGAAAGGAAAGGAAACAGAAGTGGAGGGGAAAAAAGGGGAAAGGTGCGGAAACAAAGAAAAGGGAAAGGGAAGGGAAAGAACGCAAAGGGGAGGGGAAAGAGAAGGAAGCAAAGAAAGAGCAGGGGAAGGGAAGGGAAGAGGAAGGGGAAGGGAAGTGAGGGAAGGGGAAGGAAACGATGGAAAGGAAGAGGAAGGGAGCAGAAAGGTAGAACAGAGACGGAAAGAAACATCAAAGGCGAAGGAAGGGGAAGGCAGCGGAAAAGGAACGGGAAGGTAGAATGAAAGAGAAGGAAAAAGAGAGAAAAAAACAAAAGGGAAATGAGAAGAGGTAGAATGGAAAGAGAAGGATAAGAAAAACAAAACAAAAGCAGAAAGGAACAAAAGGATTGATTGATTGATAGTTTATTGTTGCAAGTAAAACAACAAAGGAGAAGGGAGGAGCTATATAGGAAAAGAGAGAGGGAGAAAACATTAAAGAAAGTGAAGATAAAAGGGGGTAGGAAGGACAGAGGAACAGAGAGGGAGAATGGAAAGGAAAGGACACAGAAAACGAAACAAAAAACAGAGAAAGAAACAGGAAGGGGAAGGAAACATTAACGGAGGTGAAGCTATTAAGGGATAAAAAGAGCAAAGGAACAGAGAGAGAAGGGAAGGGAGAGCGAAGGAAAATGAAAAGGAAACAGAGACAGAAAGGAAGAAGAGGGAATGGGAACAGAAAACGGAAGGAATCATAACAGGAAGTAAGGATAATAAAGGGATAAGTAGGGCAAAGGAAGGAAAAGGGAAGGGAAGGAAGGGAACACGTGAATTTCTGTTGATTATGACATTGCGCTGTGCTACAAACTACAACGCGGAAAGCCGAGACTAAAGTGAGACAAATGAAGGCGTAATAGAAGAAAAGAAAATAATGGGAATGAAAGAAAAAAAAAACAGTCGCAGTCAGTCTCTCCCTTCCTCTTTGACTGTCAGGCGTAAAAAATGCATTGAGGAAGAAAATGAAATAAAACAGCGTCAGAAAAAGAAAAAAAAAGGCGAAGATATGTTTTATACTATTGTCGTGTCACGTAAGATTGTTGTACTTTCATGTTTTCGTTACATTCTCTTTTCTCTTCTGTCTTTTTCCTGTTCATTCTTCACAATTTTCGTATGTAAGGTTGTATTTATTCATTATTTTCTCCCTCTTTTCTCTCTTCCTTTCTTCTCTCCTTTCTCTATTCATTCTTTTCTCCACTATTTTCGTATCATTTAAGATTGTTGTACTATTCATTTATTCGTTATTCTCTCCTTTCTTTCTAACTCTTTTCTCTTTTCTCTATTTATTCTTTTCTCCCTCATGTATGTGACCGCGAAATCACCTGTCAAACTAACTAACTAACTATCTATCTAACTAAATAAATAAGTAAACAAATAGATTCATTCTTTTCTCCACTATTTTCGTCTCATTTAAGATTGTTGTACTTTTCATTTATTCGTTATTCTCTCCTTTCTTTCTAATTTTTTTCCCTTTTCTCCCTCATGCATGTGACCGGGAAATAACTTGTCAAACTAACTAACCAACTATCTAACTAAATAAATAAGTAAACAAATAGATACGTAGATAAAGTTAATTACGACACACTGTTTATTTTATTGATCGTCACCAAATAAAAAAAAAATATTCGTATATCTTATTGGCAGCCCCTTCCCTCCCTGCCAGCACACCGCCATGTTTCTTTTCCCTCCTCTGCTAGTGTCCCCTGCCTCACCCTGCCCTGTCAGTTCCCCTTTCTATTTCCCCCACTCCCCTGCTTCACATATCCCTGCTTATTCCCGCATTCCCCCCCCCCCCCCCTGGCTTTCCCCTGCTGATGCTCCCCTTCAGACCACCATATTTCTTTTCCCCTCCTTGCCTTACCCTCCCCTGTCGCCTCCCTTCTACTATCTCACCCACCTTATCTGATAGACCTCCCCTGCTTCACCTCCCCTGCTGATATATACTCCCCTTCACATCATGTATCGCCCACCTTCCCCTCGTGGTCTCCTCTCAATCTCCTCCCCTGCTGGTATATGCATTCCTCACCCCCTCCCCTTCCTTGAACTCCCCACTGCCTCATCCTCCCCTTCATACCACTGTTTCACCCCCCTTCCCCCCCTACTCGTACATGCTCCCCGCCAAGCCCTGACTGACGGACACACTAAAATAAAACTGTCCTACTGTCGCCGTGATTGACACACATGTCATTGCTGGAAAATCGCAAAGAAAAGAAAAGTCTGGTATTCTGACTCCCGCCGCTGCCTTGAAAAATATTACTTCCGCTTTTATTTTACGGTGAATTTCACGTACATAAGCGATAGGCGTGGTATTTTCTTCATTATGGGGTTTATACTGTATTTTGGGGGGGATTATGTGTGTATTGCAGTTATTACAATCAAAGTAGTTTAGGGTTTGATTCTAAGGTTGCTATAAACAAAACACGAATGGAAGCGATATACATATTTTTCTTCATTATATAGCGTGTGTACTGCAGTTTTTCTTCATCACGGCGTATGTATTCCAGTTATTACACTCGAAGTAGCATAATGTTTAATTCTAAGGTTGATACATGCGCCTGTCAGTCATCCTAAGAGAGCCTGCGATTATTATGTTCATTCTCTCGTGTCAGGAAATCTCTACTACTACTACTACTGTTACTACTACTACTACTACTACTACCACTACTACTACTACTACTACTTTTTTTTACAACAAAGGAGACAGCTCAAGGGTACAAAAAAAGGAAACAGTAATAAAAAAAGGCCGCTACTCGCTGCTCCTACATAAAAGAATCAACAGAGGTGGCCGAAAGAGAGGTCAATTTCGGGAGGATTTACTACTACTACTACTACTACTACTACTACTACTACTACTACTACTACTAGTACTACTACTACTACTACGGCCAAGGGTGATGGAGTGAGCGCCGTAATGGTCAAGGAGTGGCCATTTAGAGAAGTCGAAATTTGTCTCGCTATAAATCCTTCCCGTCCCCCGTGGTAAGGTCAATACAGAACACCGTGGCCCAAGACTCCTCAAGGTTTATGAATCGATCCTTCCTTCTTTCCTTCCTTCGTTCCCTAAAGCCCACTACCACCATCGCCATCCTCGTGAATCTGTTGGTATTTCCATTTCTTTATCCCCATTCATCCACTTTTCAGGGTAATATAAATCGGTTCTTCTTTCCTTTCTTTCCTTCCGTCCTTTCTTCTTCCCTTCTTTCTTTCTTCCTTCCTTTCTTCTTTACTTTGTTCCCTCCAGGCTCCAGCCAACCACCACCACCACCGCAACTTAAGTGAATTCTTCGTATATCCACTTCATCTCCATTTCTATACTTTTCATGGTTATATAAAACGATCCTTCCTTCTTCCTCTTTTTTCTTCCTTCCTTCCAGCTCACGACCCCATTTGTATACTTCTCAGGGTTGTATAAATCGGTTCTTCCTTTCTTTCTTCCTTTCAGACCAAATCTTTCCTTCGTTCCTTCCAGCACCGCCATCTTCGTACTCGTCTCCTATTGAATCCCTAGGTATCTCCACTCCTTCATCCCCGTTAGTATACTTCTCAGGGTTATATAAATCGGTTCTTCCTTTCTCTCTTCCTTTCAGACCGTCCTTCCATCTTTCCTTCGTTCCTTCCAGCATGCAATCACTACCGCCATCTTCATACTCGTCTCCTATTGAGTCCCTAGGTATCTCCACTCCTTCATCCCCGTTTGTATCTACTTCTCAGGGTTATATAAATCGGTTCTTCCTTTCTCTTCCTTTCAGACTGTCCTTCCATCTTCCTTCGTTCCTTTAGCACCGCCATCTTCGTACTCGTCTCCTATTGAAAGTTCCCTGGCATATCTCTCCTTCATCCCCGTTTGTATACTTCTCAGTTCGTTATATATCGGTTCTTCCTTATCTCTTCCTTTCAGACCGTCCTTCCATCTTAAATCCAGTCCAGAAAAGCAGTATTTACCCATCTTACTAAGCAGTTCCTATTTCCCAGGTATTTACAGCTTCATCCCCGTTTGTATCTACTTCTCAGGGTTATATAAATTGGCCCATCCTTCCTTCCTTCCTTCTTATCTTCCTTCGTTCCTTTAGCCAACGCAGCCGCCGTCACCACCCTAGATTGCAAAGTTCGCCTGATATCTCTCTTCTTCTTAGTCTGTCTTTATTTACCGACTCTGTTCGTGTATATATCGATCTTATGTCAAAGTCAGAAACCCTCTTCATTAATGTTACGCTAAGTTAGATTGAGAAATAAGTTAAATCCAGTAGAAAAGGAGTATTTACCCTCTTATTAAGCAGTTTTTTATTTACAGCTTTATTTACTGTATCTATTCGTGTATAAATCAATCTCATGTCAAAGTCAGCATCCCTCTTCATTAATGTTACGCTAAGTTAGATTGAGAAATAAGTTTAATCCAGTAGAAAAGCAGTATTCACCCGTATTATCAAGCAGTAAAGTTGAGCTCAGAGAAATGCAGGATGGCCGTAAAATCGACCCGCTATGAAATTGTAAGGGAATAGATTTTACTCTCCTCTGAAAATAGAGTAAGTTCGTTAATTCGTACGCACCATTTTAAACTTACACCACGGAAAAGGAAAATTCTGGAAGCCTGGGCTGATGTATAGGAAGGAAAAATGGTCAAAATAAAGAACGGTCTATCTATCCATCTATATCTACCCTTCCTCTTCCTCTCCATTCTATTCACTTTCCTTTCCCTCAACATCCTCTTCCCCTTCCCTTCCTGTGTTTTCTTTAACTTTTTGTAAGTCCGCAAAAATATCCAGAGTAGTTTTTATAAGGATTAATTGGAATGGCGATTAGTTTGTTTCCTGAAGTGAGTACTAATTGGGAAATGGCGTGCGAGTTGGTGCACATCCCTTCGCCAGACACACACACACACCGGGCCATATTTTTAAACACTTCGACGCCCACATATTTGACAAGGCTTTCGCAGAATTTCCGGGCATTTCCATTGGTACTTTCATGGCCTTGCTGGTAGTCTGACCTAAATAAACACTCATTAGAACCAGATCAATTTTTTTCTCGGCCTTTGAAAACACTTGACGGGTATTTCCATGGGTAGTTTTATGGGCGTGGTGGTAGTTTGACAAAGCTTCTGTAACATGAACCAACAAAAGTACTCATTAGAACCCGATCAGTCTCCTTCACGGCCTTTGGAAGTACTTGATGGGTCCGTGGGTACTTTTATGGCCTTGATGTTAGTTTGACAAAGCTTCTATAACATGAATTTGCAAAACTACTCATTAGAACCCGATCAATCTCCTTCTCGACCTTTGGAAATACTTGATGGATAGCTATTTCCGTGGGTGGTGGTTTCCTGGTGGTAGTTTGGCAAAGCTTCTATAAAAATGAACCTACAAAACTACTCATTACAACCCGATCAATTTCTTCCTTGGCCACTGGAAATGCTTGATGTGGGAGTCTGAAGCGTCTAATAACACCAACCACAGCCCCGCAACGTTTCCCCGCGACATATTTACACAGGGCTGGCAGGCACACCGCGCATCGAGGCATCGCAGTGGACGCTTGAAGGGGCTTGGCTGGCTGCCGGCACCGGGGGAGAAAATCGAAGAAACTGGATATATCTTTTTCCGAAAATATTTCCCTCCCACTTCCCTCCCTCTCCCCTCCCCCCGTGCCCCTCCTCTCCCTCCCTTGCGACTGCGACATATCGTCACAATATTGTAGGAAAGAAGGTCGCTCTGTTTTTTGACCGCGCCACCGACCCTTCCTTCCGCCGCCTAACTGACGTTGTAGATCAGCGCGGGATGACACCACTTTGTCATCATGGGATACGCAGGGGACAGTGCAGGGAGCCGAGACGGTACATCACGGCGCAGCACCAGTACCCCATCTCTGTTTGTACTGTCTTACTGTGTTACGAGAAGCAAAAAATGAAGATAAAGAACATGAAGCACCGCGAAAATAAACAAAAACATACGCCATTTTTAGTTAGTTGCGTCTCTTCTCTCTATAGCGTCCCTTCTGTATTACGAATAACGAAAACAAAGTAAATAACATAACCAAGAGTCTCTTCTCTCTATAGCGTCCCTTCTGTATTACGAATAACGAAAACAAAGTAAATAACATAACCAAGAGAGTAAGTCATATCGCAGCACACAAAACGGAGCGAAAACAACCTAAAGCATACGTCACTGCCTGTTAACAGCATCCATCCTCATTGTTTGTACTGCTCCTTGTGTATCACGGAAAACGAAAAAAATAAAGTAAAAAGCAGGGAGTCAAGACGTAGGCTGGTATTACAAGACTTTGCCATATCACATCAGCTATTTCTAAAGGTCAAAGAGGGGGTCAATCGGGTTCTAATGAGTGTTCCTTTAGGTCCATGGCAGAGAAGAAGGGTCAGACTACCACCAGGGTCATAAAACTACCCCTGGAAATGCCCACAACTCCTACGAAAGCCTTGTCAAATATGTGTTCTTGGGCGGCGAAATGTCTCATAATTCGACCCTACATCACACCCCATTACAGGAACAAGTGCGAAAACAAACTAAAACATACACGCCATTGACAGCAGCGTCCATCCTCTCTGTATATTGCCTTTTCAACTGTATTACGAAAAACGAAAATGAAGAAAAAAAGAGCAAGGAGCCACGGCGGTGTACGAAGCAAAACGAAAACAAACTTAAACATGTGACATTGACAGAAGCGTCCACCCTCTCTGCTTCTACCGTATTACGAGATGTGAAAAAACAAGTTGGAGACATTCCCTAGTAAGAAGAAGAAAGTAAATCATATACCAATACATGAAACAGTGTGAAAATTAACTAAAACACACGCCATTAACAGCAGCGTCCACCCTCTCTGTTTCTACCGTATTACGAGATGCGAAAAAACAAGTTGGAGACATTCCCTAGTAAGAAGAAGAAAGTAAATCATATCCCAATACATGAAACAGTGTGAAAATTAACTAAAACACACGCCATTAACAGCAGCGTCCACCCTCTCTGTTTTTACTGTATTACGAGAAACGAAAAAAAAAAAAAGTTAGAGACATTCCCTACTAGAAAGAACACACGCCATTAACAGCAGCGTCCACCCTCTCTGTTTTTACTGTATTACGAGAAACGAAAAAAAAAAAAAGTTAGAGACATTCCCTACTAGAAAGAAATTAAATCATATCCCAATACATGAAACAGTGTGAAAATGAACTAAAAAACACGCCATTAACAGTTAGTAGCGTTCACTCTCTCTCTAATTTTCACTCACTCTCAATCACATCGTTCAGAAGGTAGGATGACGTTTTAGAGGCTACTGTACAAGGGAGTGTCTCATTTATATTTTTCGTTCTCTTACTAGCAGGCACTTAATCACACACACACACACACACACACACACACACACACACACACACAAAGGGGTGTTATATATGGTTGCGTGTGAGATAATAACGTGTACACATACTCTCATGCATATCACACACGCACACGCACATGCACACGTACGTACATACCTTTAATTACGAGAGGAGGAGGAGGAGGAGGAGGAGGAGGAGGAGGGTTAGAGAAGAACACTCATTCCTCAAGATTTGTCATTTCGTGGTTCCTTTCTTTATGACTTTCTGGTTTCGACTCTTAAAATGTAATACTCAGGTCCTCTTCCCTTTCTTCTCTGCATCCTCCTCCTCTTCCTCCTCCTCCTCCTCCTACTCCCTCTCCTCTTCCTTGTGCTCCTCCTCCTCCTCCATTGCTACTTGCGCGGAAAGGCTTCAAAGGGCGGCCCGAGCACTTAACTTTTTCCTCTGCGTGCTCCTTGCTGCTCCCGGGTTGAGGAGGCACTGCTCTCGGGGCCTGAAGGAGGAGGAGGAGGAGGAGGAGGAGGAGGAGGAGGAGGAGGAGGAGGAAGAGGAGGAGGAGGAAAGGAAAGAGGAGGATGATCTTGAGTCTGGCTTGGATACTACCAATGAAAAACGCATAAATTTAATATGAATTTTTAGATGGAGATTCTTCGTCATCATCATTATTATTATTATTATTATTATTATTATTATTATTATTGTTGTTGTTGTTGTTGTTGTTGTTGTTGTTGTTGTTGTTGTTAATACCACTACCGTTGTATTTTGTTGTTTTATCTAATTTACTGTATTTATTAAGCAGAAGTATGTAGTACATACCTCTAAAACTAACTACCGTAAAATGTACAGAAATCTTTAAAAACAAAACGGTAATAAAAAAGAAACTGTCAGTCGATAAACGAGAGAATAATTTATCAACATTCTCAAACAGATTTATCATATTTATTTTCAAGGTATTTCTGGGTCTGCATAATATTTCAGCTGTCAAAGTGTATATATGTATGTATGTATGTATGTATGTATGGCGTTCCCCGAGCACTATTATTTACTCCGCGGGGAAAACAAACACAACCAGAGACAATGTGCGCCAGTGTTCCTTTTTCAATGACGAGGGCAAACATAATTACCACACCACACACACACACACACACACACACACACACACACACACACACACCGGTTTAATTTCCCGGGAGATTGATAAAAAGCACAAAAATCGGTACCTTTCAGAAAGTGAGTTAATATTTTTCAGCCGCGACTGGTTTTCCTGTGTCATTAGCGAGATGAAAAAGACACTCAAGTTTGGCATCAGGTAATTTAGAGTTTTGCATCGTTAATGAGATCGCTGTAACTGCAGGTATATCGAAACAGGCCGTGAAATGGATGATGGAGGTGGATTGTTGGATGCGGTGGTAGCGGCGGTGGTGGTGTTGGTTGGCTCAGGTTGATAAGGAATGGTCGGAAGCAATGGTGGTGGTGGTTGTCTGGTAATCGGGCAATGGTTGTTTGTGGTGATGGTCGTTAGGTTAACTGGTTGGTGGTTATAGTGATGTATTAGTGAGTGGTGGTAGTGCTTATGTCAGGAGTAGTAGTGGTTGGGCTAGTGGTAGTGGTGGTAGTTGTGTTGGTAGTGATGTTAGTAGTTTGTGGTAAGTGGTAGTAGTGGTGGTATTAAGGTGAGAGGGGTGGTTGTCAATGGTAGTGGTTCGTGACTGTGGTTGTGAAAATAGTATTAGTGTTAGTATTAGTATCAGTATTAGTATTAGTGTTAGTATTAGTATCAGTATTAGTATTAGTATTAATGTTAGTATTAGTGTTAGTATTAGTATAGGTGTTGGTACTAGTATTAGTGTTAGTATTAGTATTGGTGATGGTATTAGTATTAGTGTTAGTATTGGTCTTAGTGTTAGTATTAGTATTGGTGTTAGTATTAGTATTAGTGTTAGTATTAGTGTTAGTATTAGTATAGGTGTTGGTACTAGTATTAGTGTTAGTATTAGTATTGGTGTTGGTATTAGTATTAGTGTTAGTATTGGTCTTAGTGTTAGTATTAGTATTGGTGTTAGTATTAGTATTAGTGTTGGTATTAGTATTAGTGTTAGTATTAGTATTAGTGTTGGTATTAGTATTAGTGTTAGTATTGGTATTGATGTTAGTATTAGTATTAGTGTTAGTATTAGTATTAGTGTTGGTATTAGTATTAGTGTTAGTATTGGTATTGATGTTAGTATTAGTATTAGTGTTAGTATTAGTATTAGTGTTAGTATTAGTAATGGTGTTAGTATTAGTATTAGTATTAGTGTTAGTATTAGTAGTCGTTTCAGGGCACTGGATATTGTTTGAGGTAAGAACTGTCATGTTAGAGTACGCATATGCAGTAAAGGTGGTTAGGTCTGGCAACTTAGAAATATCATAAAAAAAACATATACTCTTCCCTTCCCATCAATCAAACGGAGGAAAAGCAATAACAAAACACACAAAAAGAGGAGAGAGAAAACGATGTATACCAACCTCCCTCGCCGCCATCCATCAGCAGGTAGACAACGTAATTACCACGCAGGTGAAAATCAAGGTAAACATCGCTTCTTTACGTAGAGGTGAGGCCCGGGGATAATAATACGTGGAGGGCCGAGTGTGGCTTCCGTACGACACTTTTCCTTATACGATAAACAAAAGCCGCCATATGTCGCTTTTGTTTACATGATGCTGCCAGACGTACGATGCTTCCGCCTCTTCCCCTTCTTTCTTCTCTCCCTCCTCCTCTTCCTCCTCCGCGGCCCAAGAACAATAAGGAACAGTATATGAGGACTCGAAGGCATACAAAGCCCCAGAGAATGACGTTAGTAGGTAATAAATGCGAACATAATGAATACTAAAACTGCTGTAAGTTATGTGTCAGAAGTAATATTTTTTCTTCTTTTTTGTTTTGTTTTTGTAGCTGTAGTTGTTGTTCTTTCTGTTCTATATGACTTTTTTGTTTTTACTTGTTCTTTATCTTCGTCTTTTTTTTTTCTAAGCAGCATTTCTTCTTCAACTTCCATCTCTTCCTTTTCTTCTTCCTCCTCTTCTACTACTACTACTACTACTACTACAACTACTACTACCACAACCACCAGCAACATCACCACCACCACCACCACCACTCCCTTGAAAAAGACAAAAAAACTGATACACGCAACCTCATTCATCACGAGTCACCTCCCCTTAAGTCTACGGAACACTCGCTCCCCCTTTCACATCAACACACATTACACCAACCCGCCCAGAAAGTTACCGTAGACAGTCCCCTTAATGAAAACGGCCGACAATGAGCTGGGCAACACATCCCACTCAGCCTCGACGTGATATGGCCCCCTCCAGACCTCCCTAACCCAACATTACACTCCACCTAGAAGCCGTATTTTGAGATAAAGTTAGGGGGATACTATATAGCTACGCGTGGCCTCGGTACTAATCTCCGTCGCATTAGAACTTGAGCTTGTGGTGGGTGAGTGTGTGAGTGAAAAAGTGTGATAAACAAGAAAAATGAAAAAAGAGAAGAAATGAAAGAAGGAAATGCGTGATGTGGGTATGTAAGAAGAGAGAAAAGAATATGCAGAGAAGATGATAAAGGAAAGGAGAAAGAAGAGTGTTTGAGTAAAGATGAGGAAGGGGAGAAGGGAAGAAATAAAGAAATGGAGGAGTGGGTAGAGAGGAAGAAGAGAAAAATAGAAATGTAAATGAAAATAACATAGAAGTAGGTAGGGGGGAGAAAAGGTGTAGAAGAAAAAGGAGAGTGAAGGAGGAAGAGCAGAGAATAGAGGGGGAGAGAGATGGAAAAGTGAGGGGGAAATAAAAGATGGGAGAGGGGAAGGGAGGGAAGGAAGGAAGGTAAAGAAGAATGGAGAAACAGAAGAAAATGAAGGAAAATGGGACGAGATATATATATATATATATATATATATATATATATATATATATAGAGAGAGAGAGAGAGAGAGAGAGAGAGAGAGAGAGAGAGAGAGAGAGAGAGAGAGAGAGAGAGAGAGAGAAAGTGTCACAGGTGAACGCGGAACGCACCTGGGATAATCAACCTACTTTGTCCTGCAGTCATGGTGATTCCTGCAGGTTTTCCATCTCTCTCTCTCTCTCTCTCTCTCTCTCTCTCTCTCTCCTTCTTTCTCTGGGGAGGGGGTTATGTTGACAGTGGAAGAGGAGGAGGAGGAGGAGGAGGAGGACAGTGCAGGTGTTTTAAAGGGGGAAAGGCTCCTCCGTAGGTCACCTGGGGCATAAAGGAGGAGGAGGAGGAGGAGGAGGAGGAGGAGGAGGAAGAGAAAAAGGAGGAGGTGGAGGAAGGGGTGGTAGTGGTGGAGGAGGAAGAGAAGGATAAGGAGAATCAGCTGAAGGAGGATGCTGGAAAAAAAATGGAAGCAGGAGCAGGAAGAAGAGGATGAGAGGAAAGAGGAAGAGGAGGAGGAAGAGGAAGAGGAGGAACTAGAGGAAGCGAAAGAGAAAAGAGAAAGGAGAAAAAGGAGATATAGGAGGGGGTGTTACAGAGAGTTAGTTGTAAAAGAATGAAGGAAATATAAATAAAGTGAAAAAGGGAGATAAAAACAGAGATATAACTAGGAAGATATAGACAAGGAGACATAGATAGAAAGTGAAGAGAGAGGAATTAGATACACGAGGTAGAATAAATAAATCAAAACAACGTACGAGTAATTTCCATCTTAACTTACTTACTTCGTCATACAAAAACAAAGGAAATAAGAAAGTGTTAAGAGTTACTACTACTACTACTACGACTACTACTTAAACGACCACTACTACTACAGCTCTTTACTACTTCTCGTAT
>NC_066519.1:20770328-20872828 GCF_024679095.1 Eriocheir sinensis
TTAAGTTGTTTACTTAATAATAGCGTTCTCGACCTGATTGTACGACTATATAAAATTTTCCCAGTTATTATTATTATTATTATTTTCTAACCATGTGAATATTTTATCATTTGTGTGACCTTTGCGCGTTACCGTATTAATAGCATGAAAATATATATTTTTCATTGGTTTTCATGTTAGGCAAATTATGAATGATGCTTTTTGTCTTTTTTTTTTTGTAATCTTGGCTTTGTCGTCTTGATGGTATGAATACTTTTTTTTTCCTCCTTCGTGCGAGTTTTCTTCTTTCGCTGTAATTTTTTTTTTACCAAGTTTAAATGTAAGGGAAATTATGAAGGATAAATCTTGGTTTCGTTGCCTTAGTGAGATGAATACAATTTTCGTTATCTATCGTGTGTTATCATATACTATTATCTACCATCTGTCTATCATCTATCATCATCTTTTTTTATTTTTATTTTTATTTTTACGTTGTTGCCTATTGCGCCGGTAGGCATCTTCCCGGTGGGGCCTGATGGTCGGCCCAAGGCTTCTTCCAGGTGGGGCCTGATGGTCGGCCCAGCCCGTTCTGGCGCAGGCGAGTGTTTATAGTGGCGCCATCTTGCATTGGCTCATGCTGCCCCCCGGAACTCGTTCTTGATTCGCTTGGACGGCTTCCTCTAGAGTCCGGGTTGATGAGTGGTCTTCAGGACAGCATGTGGGTAGTTTTAAGCCACTCGGCGGTGACTGAAAAATCCGAGTGGTAGCGTGAGGATTCGAACCCGCGTCGTCCATCACGCGGCGAATGTGGGTCCAGTACGCTATCACTTCGGCCACCGCCTACCCATATATCTGTCATCTATCGTCTATCATCTATCATTTATCTATCATCAATTATCATCTATCATCTATTATCTATCATCTTTCGTCATTTTTTCACAACAAAGGAGACAGCTCAGGGGCACAAAGAAAAGGAAACAAAAATAAAAAAAGCCCGCTACTCGGAAAAGCCCGCTACATCTATCATTTATCATTAATATATCATCTATCATCTATCATTTCTCATCATCTATCACCAGTCAACTATCATATATCTGTCACCTATCATTTACCGTGTGTTATCTTTCTCTCAGTTTTCTAATCATAAACGTAAAGTACACTATGAAATATGCACCATTGTTATAACCTTGACCCCATCGTTCAGGAGTTTTTTTTCCATTAGTGTTGTTTTTAACGGATTTCGGAGTTCCATTAGTGTGATTGATAAGATATTTTTCCTGTAGTCTGATGGGATGAATGTTTTTTTTTAGTGTTTATGTAAATTTGTCTCTACACGCTTCCAATACTTGTGAATGGTGAATTATTGTGTCTTGTGGCCTCGGTGGAGTACTGATGTTATGGATATTTTTTCTTTTGTGTGATAGTTTTCATTCTCTCTCTCTCTCTCTCTCTCTCTCTCTCTCTCTCTCTCTCTCTCTCTCTCTCTCTCTCTCTCTCTCCTCTGATCAACACGACATTTCCAGGTGATTTTGCTTTGCTGTTTAACTTTTATTTTCATTTTTTACCTTCCCTGAATTTCATGTTTTCTTTCGTTTTCTATTTTCCCATGATTAACGTGGCATTTCCAGGTAATTTTGAACTGCTTTTTTTAATCAAGTATCTTCATTTTCTATTTATTTTTACAGTGAATTTTGCTGCAGGTCAGGTATGAATATTTTATGTCCCATTTTGTTTTTCTTTCACAGATTTTTGCGAATTCGAGTTTTATATTCAAATTCATCAGCTTCAATTTTTTGCCCCGATTTCTTTACCTGGTAGCGATTAATTATTTCTACATGTTAATAATTTGCGTTCATCTTTTTTCCCGTTGCAGCTTATGGATACATTAATCGTTAGAGACATAGATAGGTAAATAAGGCACTTTCGCGTCTCACATCAGCTATTTCTAAAGGTCAAAGAGGGGGTCAGTCGGGTTCTAATGGGAGTGTTTTTGAGGTTCACGGTACAGAGGAAGGGTCACACTACCACCAGGGTCATAAAACTACCCCTGGAAATGCCCACAACTCCTATGAAAGCCTTGTCAAATAGGTGTTCTTGGGCGGCGAAATGTCTTATAATGCTACCCATAATGTACACAATAAATATTTCAACCAACTGTATCCTGAAATATCCTACAAAGTTTCTCCGCAAATGGTAGGCATATACGGGAAGGTTAAACAATTCCCTAACAATCTTTTTTATATCTATGACTAACGCAAAAATAGTGAAGGAAACATAAAGTAATACACGGAAGAAGATGTAATGTGTCTGTTCGCTCCCTAATTTATGTTTTCCGCGCACTGCAAGCGACGAGCATTAAGCATTTACTCTCCGTCGTGTTGAAAGTGTCGATAGGAGGCGCTTTACGGTGCGTTCTGACGGGATTTATTGTGAGGTATATACGTACGTTCGGTGTATGGTTGTCAGGGTGTGTGTACGTATCTCTTTGGTATTACTTTAGATGTAGCACTTTTATATAATTTTTGTGCTTGTTCTTTACTTTGGTTTTGTTCTTGTTCTCTTTTTTCTTGTTTTCCTCTTCCTCCTCCTCCTTTTCCTTATTCTTACTCTTCTGATTACTCAAGGTACTATTATTATCATTATTATTATCATTGCAATCATTAATATTTCAATCATATTTGGCTGTATTAGGAGAGGGTTTCGTTTTGTTTGAGGAAATAGTGAAAATATGATAAAAAAATATTGTAGTAAAAATTATAATGTTAGTCAAACTTCAAGAGAAAATAACATTTGCTTCGGAAAAATTCGCTCAGTTTTCAAGCAATTATTTGTCAGAACTTTCACTCTTGCCTCGTACCGATAGCGTTTTGTTGGAGCTAATGTGTGAGCCCCTTTAGAACTAACTCCAACTTAAAGGAAGAGGAGGAGGAGAAGGAGGAGGAAAAGGAGGAGAAAGAGGAGAATGAAAAAGAAGATGAACGAGGAGAACAAGGAGGAGGAAAAGGAGGAGATAAAGGAGAATGACAAAGAAGATGACGAGGAGAACAAGGAGGAGGAAAAGGAGGAGATAAAGGAGAATGACAAAGAAGATGAACGAGGAGAACAAGGAGGAGCAAGTGGAGAATGGCAAAGGAGATGACGAGGAGAACAAGGAGGAGGAAAAGGAGGAGATAAAGGAGAATGACAAAGAAGATGAACGAGGAGAACAAGGAGGAGCAAGTGGAGAATGGCAAAGGAGATGACGAGGAGAACAAGGAGGAGGAAAAGGAGGAGATAAAGGAGAACGACAAAGAGGATGACGAGGAGAACAAGGAGGAGGAAAAGGAGGAGAAAGAGGAGAATGACAAAGAAGATGACGAGGAGAACAAGGACGAGGAAAAGGAGGAGAAAGAAGAGAATGAGAAAGAAGATGACGAGGAGAACAAGGAGGAGGAAAAGGAGGAGAATGACAAAAAAGATGACGAGGAGGAAAAGGAGGAGGAAAAGGAGGAGAAAGATAAGAATGACAAAGAAAATGACGAGGAGAACAAGGAGGAGGAAAAGGAGGAGCAAGTGGAGAATGGCAAAGGAGATGACGAGGAGAACAAGGAGGAGGAAAAGTATGGAGAGGCTTTTAACAACACTCACTCTACACCCCTTACCCTACACCCTTCAACACCTATTACCTTACAACCATTACGAACCTCTCATACCCCAATGACCCCTTCTATACCTCCTTGATCCCATCCTCAACTCCCTAAACCGTATCCGTAACCCCCTGATCCCTCCCTTCTATTCCACAACCCGTCCTCCACCTCCTCTCCCTCACCTCCCCTAATCCTTCTTACTCTTCCCCTCTTCCATACCTTCTCCCTTTCTCCCTCACCTTCGCTAGCTCCCTCTCCCTCATTCTAATTCTCCTCTCCTTCACCTCCTCCTCTCCCATCCCTCTCCCTACATCTATCTCCCTCTCTCTACCCCTCTTCCTCCCCTCCAGCTTCTCCCGGCGACCTCGTTCACTCTGCTTGAGGTTATGAGGCAGGAGTCAGCGGGTCAGAGGAGGCACTAAAGCAGGCACCATGAGGGAGGGCCTGCGGGAGTGGCACTAGTGGGCGGCGCAGCTGTGCCTCGCCGCGCCCAGTGCCAATTACGAGAGCCACGTCGCCGTCAGGAGCCACGAGAACCACAGGGAAACGGGAAAACGGCTCCTCCTTTTCTTTCCCTTTCCTCCTTTTCCTTTTCCTTTCCCTCCTTCTTGGTGTAATGTGACCTTTTGTCTGTTTCCATTTTCTGGGTATTTTTTGTCTCTTCCCTTCTCTTCTCTTTTCTTTTCTTCTCTTCTCTTCTCTTTCTCTTTTCTTCTCCTTTCCCTTCCTATCCTTCTCTTTCCTTCTTCCTGGTTTAATGTGATGTTTCGTCTGTTTTCGTTTTCTGGGTATTTTCTCCCCTATTTCTCTTCTCTTCTCTTCTCTCTTCTTTCTTCCTTCCCCTAATTTTCCTACGTCTTGGTCTTTGTCTAGTTTCGTTTTCCGTCTATTTTCTCCTCTCTCTCTCTCTCTCTCTCTCTCTCTCTCTCTCTCTCTCTCTCCATGAAGTTTAAGCGAGAGCACCATCACTACCACCTGTTGTTCTCTCAATGATGGGCGTAGGAGGAAGAGGAGGAGGAGGAGGAGGAGAGTGATGGGATGGGAGGTAAGAGGAGAGTGGAGACGAAAAAAAGTATCTCACACACACACACACACACACACACACACATATATATACCGCCCCCCCCCCACACACACACGCAAAAACATAAACAACCACACCAAGAAAAAACTCAAAACCTAGAAAAAAATGAAAACTAACGCGAAAACCCTCTTATTTGCGTCTCAAGGGGGAGGTTATACGAAGAGCCATTTCAATTATATTCTTCTTTTCTTCGTTGCCAAGTCTCAGGTGATCCTGTTTACCTGAGGAGACAGGCGAAAGCAGAAGACAAGAGAAGAAAAAAAAAAAGACGAGTAATACAGATATTGAGTCTCTTAACGCTTTCCTATATTCACTTTCAAATCCTTGTTTCATCGCGAAGGCAAGAGAAAGAAGGGAAGGGGAGAGAAAAGAATGGAAAAGAGATAGATAGTACGAGAGAGTGAGAGTGGTGAAGAGAGAGGGAGAGGAGGGGGGCGAGGAGGGAGGAAAGAAAAGAGGACAAAGCAGATGAAGAGAGAGACAAGAAAGCCATGAACAAAGGGGAGGAAACAAAAGAGGAGCGCGAGGGGAAAAAGAAGGGAGGACGCGAATAAGGAGGCGCAGGGAAGAGGAAAGAGGGCGGAGAGAAAAAGGGGAAATACGATAAACTGGAGGGAACACATCAGAGGAGAGATGATTGGAAAAACGGAGAGAAGAGAAAAAGGGAGAGAGAAAACTACGGACAAGAATAGACGTTCAAGAGAGTGAGAGAGGAAAGGCGAAAAAAGCGTAATAAAATGGCGGAGAGAGAGAGAGAGAGAGAGAGAGAGAGAGAGAGAGAGAGAGAGAGAGAGAGAGAGAGAGAGAGAGAGAGAGAGAGAGAGAGAGAGAGAGAGAGAGAGAGAGAGAGAGAGAGAGAGAGAGAGAGAGAGAGAGAATAAATTGCAATAGCAACAATGAATACATAGGAATAGGTAGACGATTAGAAGAATAGGAAAAGGTATGAGAGAGGAAAAGTGGAGCGGGAAGAGGAGAGAGGTAAATGGGAGAAGGGTGGGAAGAGGAAAAGAGTTGAGGATGAAACAAAAGGGGGAAGGAAGAAAAGGGGGATATTTTTATTTTATTTTAACGTTTCGGCCTATGGCGCCGGCAAGCATTCTTGGTGGGCCCTGTCGGTCGGCCCCAGCCCGTTATGGCACAGACAAGTGTTTATAGTGGCTCCAACTTGCCTCTCCCCCCCCGAGCTCATCTTTGAGCATCTCCTTTTTAGAGAGAGAATCTAGAGGTCGGGATGATAGGTGATCTTCAGTACAGCATGTGGGTAGTCTTAGGCCACTCGGCGGTGATTGAAAAATCCCAGCTGTGGCGGCGGGCAGGACTCGAACCAGCTCATCTTGGACGTGGCGCCGGCACGCTAATCGCTCAGCCACCGTCTCCCAGTAGAAGTGAGATTAATTAAGGGGTGATGGAAAAGAAGAATTTTTTTTAACAGGAAAGAAAGCAGCTCACGGGCGAAAAAAAAAAGAGGAAACAAAAAAGGCCGCAATGGCGCTGCCTTGCAAACAGTGCTCAGAGTAAGATTCCGAAACAGAGGCCAGTCCTTTGAAGAGGTCTTGATATTCCCCCCGTGAGAGGGGCAGGAGGAAAGGCAGACGTGGGAAGACTGTTCTAGAGTTTACAAACGAAAGGGATGAAAGAATGAAGATACTGGTCAGTTCTTGAATAAGGGACTTGGTCAGTATTGAGATAAGTTAGAACAGAAATTAGTGTACAGCGGGACCGCGAGAGGGTTAGAAGAATGCGGTTAGCAAGTACAAAAGAGAAGTCACCATGAAAATACTGACAAAAAAAACAGAGAGGCAACATTGCGGTGGACTTTAAAGGTAGAAGACTGTCAATAAAAGGAGGGAAGTTGATGAGACGAAGAGCCTTAGACTGTTCAAAAGATCCCCCCCACACATGAGATGCATACTCCATACGAGGGCAGATAAGGCTCTTGTATATGGAGAGCATCAGGGAGGGGGATATACTGAAGCAGACGATACAGAATGCCGATAGAAGAAGTAGGAGGAGGGTGAGGGTCAGGAGAGGGAGGATGAGGGTCAGGAAACAGGGGGAGGAGAGGGAAAGAATGGAAAATGAGTAATTGGTAAGAGGATTTGAAATTAGTTATAAAAAATAAAAAAACAACAGCCTGCAGCCCACAAACATTCTGAATATGAAAACCCTGCCCCACAGACACTAAAAATTAATGGTTTTTCTCATATATTCTTTTCTAAATCCTGTACTTTTCCGTTTGTAAGCGTATTATATTGTTATTTATATTTGTGTGCGTGTGTGTGCGTGTGTGCGTGTGTTAGTGTGTGTTAGTGTGCGCGCGCGCGCGTGTGTGTGTGTGTGTGTGTGTGTGTGTGTGTGTGTGTGTGTGTTAATTATATAAAAGAACACAAATGAAAGAAAATGAAAAAAATGTTGTCAGGTAATGTTCATGTTTTCATTTTTCATTTTTTTACCTATCCTTTTTTCTTCACTCCCTGTTGCTGTTCCTCCTCTTCTTCCTCTTACTTCACATAATGGTCCTCCTCTTCCACCATCTACCCCTTCCTTATGCGCATCTTCCTCTTGTCTTTCCTCCTCTTCCTCTTTGTCTTCCTACTGATCTGTCTCTTCTATTTTCTCCCTGGGTTGCCTCTTTCACACCCTCCTCCTCCTCCTCCTCCTCCCCCCACCCCTCAGTAATCCCAACAAGACGCCAGTGAATAGTTAATGGCGAACGGAACGAGGAACCGACGCCACAACACTTACGTTCAAGATTTATGGCCTCGGTCTACACTGCTTTACTCTCTCTCTCTCTCTCTCTCTCTCATCCGTTCTCGTTCTTCTTCCTCCTCTTCTTCATCTTCTGTGTCTTTCTCGTCATTTTTGTCTTTCTTTGCCTGCTCATCGTTCTTCTCTCCTCCTTTCTCGCTCTTCTTCCTCCTCCTCCTCTTCCTCTTTTTTGTCCTCTTTGCCGTCTTTTCCTGGCTGTCGTTTTCTCTTATCTTTTCTCTGTTTTCGTTCTTCTTGCTTCTCCTTTTCTTTCTTTGTCCTCCTTGTTGTTTTCTTTCTTCTCGTGTTTACCGTTTTCTTCCTATTCACTGCAGTCATTGTTCTCCTCATCTTTCTCTTCTTTTGGTTCTCTCTCTCCCGTTCGTTTTTTCTTATACTCTTACTCCTTTTATTCTTCATCGTTTTCTTCGTTGCTATTGTTTTCTCGTCCTCCTTCTTGTCTCCAGTCATCTCTATCGTCCTCCAACTCTGTTTTTCTCCTATCTCTCCTCCGTTCACCTTTTGTTGTGCTCTTTTCGTTCTCTGTCACCACGTTATCATTATCCTCTTCTTCATCTTTCTTTTTGTTCCCATTATTTTCCTCATCATCTTTCTCTCCCTCTATCTTCGTCCTCGCATCACTATCCTCTTCATCATCTTTCTTTCTCTCCCTCCTCCTCGTCCTTGTCCTAGCCGATCTCCTCCTCTTTCTATCCTCGTCCTTTCCATCGTCCTATACTTCTCTCTCTTCCTCCCTCCCTCTCGCTTCCTTCCTTTCTTTCCTTTCCTCCTCGACGCAAGACACTTTCTCTCTCTCCCTCCTCCTCGTCCGCGTCCCAACCTCCTCTTCGTCACCTGTTCTCGCCCTTTCTGTCGTCATACACTCCTCTCTCTCTCCCTCCCTCTCGCTTCCTTCCTTCCTTCCTCTCCTCTTCGGCGCAACACACTTTTACCTCCCATGAAAGGCAATTATCCCCGAGCATTGCAATCCATCATTTCCACAACTCCTCGAGGGGCAAGAAAAGTTACGAACACGCTGATTATAATTACTCGGCGACACCCAAAGCGGACAAAGGCGAGGTGAGGTGAGAGGCGGCGTTAAAAGACCGGTGCCTAGTGCGTGCGCGTAGCCAGGTGCGCAGAAGAATACCTGTAATGACGGGTTTTTGAGCCCCTGATTGTCCGGATAATTGGGCTCAGGCTTTGTGTGATTGGCTGGCAGATTAATTAAGGTGAGGTAGAGAAATGAGTGAGTGATTGGGATTGGCGAATTTTTGGTGCAGGTAAAAGATGATGAAATTGGTGGTTATTATTATTGTTATTATTATTATTACTATTGTTGTTGTTGTTGTTGTTTTGTTGTTGTTGTTGTTGTTGTTGTTGTTGTTGTTGTTGTTGTTGTTGATAAACGTATTTCCTCGTAGTTACGGTACCTATAATCTAGAACAGTAATTATTTTCTCACTACAATTAACTATCTCTACCTGGCCAAATTCAACACCTGTAATACACCTGGCCTAATACAATACTTGGGATTAGAACGCAATATTTTCCTACGAGTTTATTTGCGTTTGATTCCTCTACACTCCTTCTCCTATTTCGTCTTTTCTAATTCGTTTTTTTCACTTTATTCCTCCTCCCATTTTCTCTTATTCTTTTTCACTTCGCATCATTTATTTGTTCATCCAATTTTCTTGTCTCACGTTTCTCTTTTCTCTTGTCATCTCTCTTTCCTCTCCTATTTCTTTTCCAGTTCTTCTTTCCCTGCTTTATCACTTCGCCTCTCTTTTCTTTTTTTTTTTCGCTTTCCTCTTCTTTTTTGTTACGCTACATTTTTTTCCTGAGCTCTACTGTCGTTTAGCTTTCTATTCTTTTTTTCTTCTACATTTTGCCTTGCTTCGGTCTCCTTTTCTTTCCCCTAACTCTTCTTCTTTCGTTTCGCTTTACTTTTGTTTCTCCTTTCTCTTCATTTCATCGCATATGTAGTTTTAATGTCCGCCTCTTCTTTAGTCTTACTTCTCCTCTTCTCCTATCCTTCACTTCCTTCTATTTTCCCTTCCATTACTTCTTTCTGTTTCGTTCAATGCTTCTCTTCTTCTCTTCCTATATCCCTTCTTCGTAAAACTCTTATCCTCCTCTCTTCTCCGCTTTCCTTTCTCCGCCTCTATTTCGCCTAACGCTTCTCTTTCTCTCCCTCCTATTCATTCAATCGTCATCTCCTCTCCATCTCCCTTATCCTCCCACTTTCCTTCCTCCTCCTCTTTTCCCTCTCCTTTCTCCTCCCTTTCCCAGACACACACACACCCTGACCAGCCCCGAAGTCTCTTAGGAAAACGAGGCAGACAGACGCTCGGAGGACCAGGTCTCAACAGCCTCAGGTGGTGCAAGGGCGCAGGTGATAAATAATTCCAACCCTTTGTTTCCCCACTTCCAGCCGAGCGAGGGGACCCAGCAGCCTCACATCACCCTCCCTCCTCCTCCTCCTCCTCTTCCTCCTCCTCTTCCTACTTCTACTTTCTGATCTTACCTTTCTGTGCTGGAATGGAAGATGATGGGTAGACAAGGGCTGGCGTGACTAATGCAAGTGTGCTGTAGGAGAGAAAGAGACGATGATAGGTTGTGTAAATGGTAGTGACGTGACAGAAGGAAATTCATGTCTTTGGTGTGGGCTACATGTGTGAGTATTACATAAGAACACGAGAGCATAGAGTCTGCAAGAGACCACTCAGGTTACAAGGGGCAGCTCTTGTAAATTTAATGTCATCTATCCTTCCTCTCTTCATCGCTTTCAAACGTAATATGCATAAAATTAAATGTATATGATGGTACAGATAAATGAGAAGGAAAATACGAGCTAATGATGAAACTTTAAACATAAAAATATACACAGAAAATATAAAATCATATTAAATAAAGAAAATAAACGAAAAGATAAATTCAGAAATGTTCCAAAGAGAAAAATATACATTTGGTGTTAGAGGAATTATGAAGACCAAAATATAAAAGAGTAAATACGAAAAATAGTGGATATTAAATGTGAAAACGAATTACGGAATTAGAAGCAAATACGAAAATGAAGGAAGAAAAAAGTGAATAAATAATTAAACACAGAGAGAAAACAAAGGCAACAGGGAGCGAAAACTGAGAAATCACGGCATAATATCAAAACCAAAAATTCATAACACAAAGAGAATTTCAGTTAATAAATAAAAGCGCGAGGGAGGAAAATGTGGACGACGCAGAATGGGGGGAAAAATAGATATTCAAATATACGCGAAAGAGAGAAAATGTGAATAATAAAATGACACAAAATGCGTTAGTGAGGATTCCAGGATTCCAGTTGACACGTGACCCGCCCAGACCATTCCAAATAAATTCCCAGGAACTTCACGGAAAAAAATAAAAGAGAAAAAAAGAGAAAAAGACAAAAAAAGCGAAACAAATCTTGAACAGAGAGAGAGAGAGAGAGAGAGAGAGAGAGAGAGAGAGAGAGAGAGAGAGAGAGAGAGAGAGAGAGAGAGAGAGAGAGAGAGAGAGAGAGAGAGAGAGAGAGAGAAACAGGTAGGTTTATGAAGTATATATGAATGTTAATGGGCTGTATTCCTTTCCACGTTTTGCTCCTTTGACATTAAGTTCAAGCTCGCGAGGGAAAAAAAAGTTACGCTTATGAATAGAGTAAAAAATATCGTGCACCTTCCTGTCTTAACATTACCACCACCACCACCAACAACAACAACAAGAACGAGAACAAAAACAACAACAACGCAAAGTGCAGCGATAATAAAAAAAATAGGGAGGCCACGAATAACAAAACACGATAGGACTTAAAACTATAAAGAAAATGAGAGAAAAACAAAAAAAAAAAAAAAAGAAGGAACAACGACAAAACACACACAAAAAAACCCTGAAGACAACAAGAACAACAAAGGAAGACAACAACAAAAATAATACAAAATACGACTTAGAATGATGACGAAAAAATGAACCCCAAATACCAAAAAAAAAATAAAGTATCACTAGTTTGACCACCACTATCACTACCACCACCACCACCATCACCACCACCACCACAACACCGCCACACCACAGCAATTCGAATACCCCAAACCCAGATTCTTGAAACGAAGACAAAACGACACCACTTCCAATTCTAACTAAAAAAAAAAAAAAAAAAAATATGCGGGGGGGAGCCACAGAGAGAGAGAGAGAGAGAGAGAGAGAGAGAGAGAGAGAGAGAGAGAGAGAGAGAGAGAGAGAGAGAGAGAGGAACAAAAAACTCGAAGTAAAACAATACAAAAAGTTGAGAGCCAGCAAACGGTCTTTACTTTCTCCCCCAACAACACAAAACTACTGAATTGTGTCCCCTTACCCCCCCCCCCTGCCCCCCCCTTTACGCCCCCTCCTTCGACCCCTCCTTCCCTCACTATGCTCACCCCTCCCTTCCCTTCCCTTCCCCCAAAAGCTTCCCCTTCATCCCGTCGCTCTCTCTCTCTCTCTCTTTTCTTTCCTTAGAACAAATAAATTCTTCACTCAGGCTTTTTAATTTATTACGTGTTCATTTTTTTATAGATTTTAAGAATTATTTATACATTATTTCTTTTTATCTTTTAGAGCTGTAGTAGTAGTAGTAGTAGCAGTAGTAGTAGTAGTAGTAGTAACAGTAGTAGTAGTAGTAGTAGTAACACTCATAACCACAATCATCATCATTATCTTCAAACTCACTGCAACATATATCACTTTTCACAACACTTTTCCTCCATAGACCTCAAACACTAAACCTTCTATTCCTCTCCCTCTCCCACACTTCAAAAAACAAAAACAAAAAAAATAAGACGAAGCTGAGAAACACACACGAGTATTTCCGCTCAGGTGTAACTCGTCCAGGTGACACGAAGAGGGAGGAGGAGTAGGAGGAGGAGGAGGAGGAGGAGGAGGAGGAGGGGTCAGAGAGGGCGACGGGCCATGTGTAAAAGAAAGGTGTGAGAGTGCGCCAGGTAAAGTCATGTGTTTCTGTTCTTACACGCGGGGGTCAGTTCGGAGGCGGCGGGGCGGTGAATGAGCCTCGTTCTGGGTCAGCGGCGTCACCCAGGGCTTGATGGAGGTGCTTGCGACTACCGGGAACTCAAGAAATGCGATAAAGAAAGGAAGATTGTTGTGGTTATAAGAAATGGTGGTACTTGCAGTTGTAACAGTGGTAGTAATAGTAGTAGTAGTAGTGTTAGTGCTGAAAGAGACGCTTGTGATTGCCGGAAACTCAGGAAATGCGATAAAGAAAGGAATATTATTGTGGTTATAAGAAATGGAGGTAATAATAGTTGTAACAGTGGTAGTTATAGTAGTAGTAGTAGTAGTAGTGGTATTGATGAGAGAAGCTTGTGATTGCCGGAAACACAGGAAATGCGATAGAAAAGAAAGATTGTTGTTAAAATAGTTTGTAGTAATAACAGTAGTAATAACAGTGGTGGTAGTAGTAGTAATATTGGTAATGATGCCGCAGAAACGCTTGTAGTACGCTAGAAATCAATAAATGCAAATAACGAAAGGAAGATTGTTCTTGTTATAATAAAACTGACGGATTTGGTGGAGGAAGAAGTTAGTAATAGTAGTAACAGTAGTGGCATTGGTAGTTGTGGTGGTGGTAATGATGATGACGATGATAGCGATAATAAAACAAGTAGAAATAACAATAACGGTTGAGGCGACCATTAACAGGTGCGTCAAGCCTCACCTGAGAAGCCTACCTGATCTGAGACGTGACGTGGCCAGGTATTGATCCCCGCCTCTCTCTCTCTCTCGGCACCTCAGGCTGTTTAAATATTAGGTAAGATTGATGTGTCGATTTCCTTTATTATATTCACAGGCATTAATTGAACATTTACTAACTTTTTTAAACGTTCTGTTGATGAGAGTGTGAAGATACCTTTGAAAATAAATCATATAATCTCTTTCCTGCTTTTTTTTTATTCGACTTTGCCGGAGAAACACACTGCACGCGTTTCTGTTATCCTTTATATGCGGATGTTAATCAAATACTGTTAAGAAGTGTGTTTGTGGATCCTCATTTTGGCATATATTCAAGTTCATGCCTCAGTTCAGTTATCAAGATTAATTTTTACTGTTTTTTTTATATGTTATGCGTACTAGTTGGAAGAGTGCGTACGATTTTGGATGCCATATATTACCTGTAGAATGAATATGAGCCGTTTAATAAGTTTCTCTTCATCAATAATCTTCGGAAAGTTAACTGTTTCTTCGTGACTCAGCCAAGTTTCCTAGATTAGCTTACTCCTATTATGCGTAAGAGTTGGAAGGGTGCATAAGAGAGTGGCGAACCGACCCTGCCAGTAAAAAAATACAAGACGAGTGATCCTTTCCCTTCATCATCTTTGGTGCATGAGCTATTTTTTCGGGCCTTTGTTTCATATTAGCTACTTCTGTTATGCGTACGAATTGTGAGGGTGCGTACGATTTTGGTGAACCTACGCTACCAGTAAAAATAATAGAAAACGAGTGATCCTTCTCCTTCATCATCTTTGGTACATGAGCTATTTTTTCGGGCCTTTGTTTCATATTAGCTACTTGTTATGCGTACGAATTGTGAGGGTGTGTACGATTTTGGTGAATCTATGCTACCAGTAAAAAGACTACGAGCAGAGTGATAGATATCTCTTCATCAATTTTCATCTGTACGTGAACTATTTTTTTTCTTAACTCGCGAAGATGGAAAAGAAGTAGGTCAAGGAATTTCAGCACTAACAACAGCTTAACTATTCTGGCTGATAGATTTCTCTTCATCAATTTTCTTCGGTACGTGAAATATATTTTTTTAACTCGCGGAGATGGAAAAGATGTAGGTCAAAGAATTTCAGCACTAACAACATCTTAACTATTCAGGCTTTTGCGTCAACACCTTTGAAATTTAATGATGTCAATATGCATCTACCAAAAGCAAGCAAGAGGAAAGAAAAATACAGTTTATTCAGCATCCAGGCAATCCTAATTTAGCTCACATAATATGAGGAAAATGTTAACAAAATGTGCGTTCAAAAGTTCACAAAGTAGCAGCAACCTTGACAAAATGGTTTAACTCAAGTTCACAGTCAAGGCCAGTCTCTTCTTACCTGTTTTTTTTTTTTTTTCCTAGGTTAATCCGTTTTCTATTTTCATATTTGATTCGGTGAGGAACTTTGCCATTCTCCACACATCCTCTTCCTCACTTTCCATCTTTCTCCTTTTCTTCTCTTACCTATTGCCGCACTCACGCACTCACTCACGCTTACCACTCTCTTCTGTCCCTCACCCTCTCTTTCCATCTATCTCCTTTCCATCTTCCTATTTACGCACTCACGCACTCACTCACGCTTACCACTCTCATCTCTCCCTCTTACTCACTTTCCATCGTGTTGTCATTCTCATTCGCTTCATTTAATTTCTTCCATACGCACTCATTTACTCACCCACACTTGCCATTCTCCTCCCTTACTCTTACTCACTTTCCACCATGCCGTCTTTCTCCTTCGCTTCTTCTCTCGCCTATTTACGCGCTCATTCACTCACTCTCACTTATTCCCGCATTTACGAAGTCTTATTCCTCGTTTTACGTTTCGTTTCTCCTCTGCACACCTCTCGGGGAATTCAGCTCACCTTCCTCACTCCGCCTCTCTTAAAATTCCATCTTACCTCACTCTTCCCTCATTTTAAATCTTTCATACCTCCTCTCGCATGTAAAGCTGTTATTTCTCTCTCTCTCTCTCTCTCTCTCTCTCTCTCTCTCTCTCTCTCTCTCTCTCTCTCTCCACACATTTCAACTTTCGTATTCATCAGATGTAAATTTATGCCCTGCAATCTCTCTTCTCTCATCCTCCATTTTCTTTAGTATAGGCCTAGTGAAGAGAATGGTGGTGGTGGTGGTGGGTGGGGGTAGTGGTAGTGGTAGATAGATGAGAGAGAGAGAGAGAGAGAGAGAGAGAGAGAGAGAGAGAGAGAGAGAGAGAGAGAGAGAGAGAGAGAGAGAGAGAGAGAGAGAGAGAGAGAGATCTGAGGAAGTTTCTATTTTTTGTTTGTTTTTGCTCTTATTTCATTTGGTGGTGGTGGTGGTGTGTGTGTGTGTGTGTGTCTGTGTGTGTGTGTCTGTGTGTGTGTGTGTGTGTGTGTGTGTGTGTGTGTGTGTGTGTGTGTGTGTGTGTGTGTGTGTGTGTGTGTGTGTGTGTGTGTGTGTGTGTGTGTTATTTTGGTGACGTTAAATAAAAATTAGGTAACGTTATATAGTTTTATCTCCCTCTCTCGTTCCCTCTCTCCCTCTCCCCCCACGCACTCTCTCTCTCTCTCTCTCTCTCTCTCTCTTTAAGCAATAAACTTTGGAGACGATTAATGATGTTGCCAAGTTGCGTTTCTCAAGAGATATTGCACACTCTTATCTTAGCTCACTCCTCTGGTGGTGGTGGTGGTGGTTGCGGTGGTGATGGTGGTGGTGGTGGTGGTGGTGGTGGTTTGTGATTCATTGTGACTGGAGGATGGATTGAGTCTGGTGTGTGTGTGTGTGTGTGTGTGTGTGTGTGTGTGTATGAGATAGATAGATAGGTAGGTAGATAGATAGATAGATAGAGATAGAGAGAGAATAATGATCGAGAATGAACAACAATAATAAAAGCACACACACACACACACACACACACACACACACACACACACAACCCTTCCTCTCACACACACACTCCCCACTCAACCACAACCCCCCCAACCCCATCCCCACTCACACACACACACACACACACAACCTCACTCAAACACACTCAAAGAAAAGTATACACTATTTTTTGCTTCCTTCCTTTCTTCCTCCAAGCGAGTTCCTGGAAGGGTTTGAGACGTTCCTGCTATTTTTACCCACTTTGAGGAGTGACACGAATGGCGAGGTAGGAAATATTAAGAACCCTGGAGAGAGGAAAAAGAAAAGGGGGTAAGGTGGAGAAGAAAGAGGGGTGAGGGAAGGATGAGGAGTGGAAGAAGGAGGATAAGTAGATAGGAATGTGAATAAAGGTGTAATTCTTCATTTTTAAAAGCTGAAGAGGAAAGAGAATTAGGCGAGAGAAAAGGGAAAGTAATGAAGAAGAAGAAGAAAGGTAAAGAGTTATTAAGTAGAATGACTGCAGGGATGGAATGAGGAAAGTGAAGGAAAAGGAAAGCATGAACAGAGAGAAAGCGAAGGGAATGAATGATGAGAGAAGGGAAGGTATGGAATAAGAAGAGAGAATGGAAAAGAAGGGAAGAGATGGAACAAGGAGAGAAGGGAATGAAGGAATAGGGAGAGATTGTAAGGAAAGGGAGGGGATGAGGAGAAAGAGAAGGGAGAAGCAATAATGAAGGAGAATGAGAGCAAGGAAGGTAGGAGAGAATGGAGAGGAGGGAGGAGAATGAAGGAGAGTAATTATTATAGTGAGTGGCAGCATGCTTTAACATTTATTAGTAAGCTTCACTCTCCTCCTCATTCCTCCTCCTTTTCTTCCTCTTTCCTGTCCCCTTCTATTCTATCATCCACTCCCCCTTCTCTTCTCTTCCCTCCTCTTCCTCTCTCCTATTCCCTTCCATTCTGTCATCCCCTCCCTTCCTCCTCATCTTTTCTCTCCTCCTCTCTGTCATTCCTCCTCCCCCTTCTCTCCTATCCTCTTCTATTCTATCATCCACTCCCCTTATCTTCTCTTTCCTCCTCTTCTCCCTCATTCCTCCTCTTCCTCTCTTCTATTCCCTTTCATTCTCTCATCCCCTCCCTTCCTCCTCATCTTTTCTCTCTTGTTCTCTCTCATTTCTCCCCCCTTTCTTCCCCATTTACTTCTATCCTATCATCCCCTCCCCTCTTCTTGTCTTCCTTCCTCTCCTTCCTCGTTCCTCCTATTCCTTCTTTCCTATTCTCTTCTAATCTATCGTCCATAACTCTTCTCCTTTCTCTTCTCTTCTTAATTTCTCCTTCCCCCTCTCTTCCCCATTCCCTTCTATCCTATCATCCAATCCCCTCCTCCTCTTTTCTCTCCTCTCCTCCCCTCATCACTCACTTTCCCCTCACCTTCTCTTCGCTTCATCTTACACTTTTGATGAGAATCTTGAACTTAATTTTTTGTTCATTAATTTTGCATGACGTTATTACGAAGAGGCATTAAGATTGTAGAAGGCAAGTATGTTTACGTGGTGATGGTGGTGGTGCTGATGGTGATAGTGGTGGTGGTGGTAGAGGTGGCGGTGGGGGAGAGTGGAAGAAGAAGGGAAGGGAGGGAGAGGGTAGGAAGGCAACACAAGGAACAAAAGGGAATGGGAATGGACAGGTAGGAAAAGTAGAGAGAGCAATGGTGGTGGCGGTGGTGATGATAATAAAGATAATGGTGGAGGGAAGAAGATGTGGAAAAGACAAGGAAAATAAAACAAAAGAAAAAGAAAAGAAAGGAAAAGAAAAAAAAAAAGAAGTGGTGGTGATGGTGGTGGTGATGATGATGATGATGATGGTGGAGGGAAGAAGATGTGGAAAAAGACAAGGAAAATAAAACAAAAGAAAAAGAAAAGAAAGGGAAAGGAAAAAAAAGCAGTGGTAGTGATTGTGGTTGCGGTGATAACAGCGGAAGAGACGGTGAAGGTGGCGGCGTTGGGTACAAGAGGGGGGGGGGGGGAGAGAGAGAGAGAGAGAGAGAGAGAGAGAGAGAGAGAGAGAGAGAGAGAGAAGAACAACAACAACTAATACAACTAATAACTGGGGGCAAAACTTGGGGCATCGGCGTCTCCTGAAGAGTTCCCGCCTCCTTCACCGCGCCTGCTACTCCTTCCAGCCTTCCTTGCACAAACACAAACTTTCCTCCTCACACTCACTCTTCACCTCCTCTTCTCTCCTCTTCACTTCCTCCTCCCCCTCCTACTCCTTCTCCTCCTCGTGCTCCTGTCTTCTGCTTCGGTTCATGGTCTTTTATTTCTTTCTTCTATCTTATGTCAAAGTAATCATCTCTTTTTCTTCTTTTTTTTTTTGCTTACTCTTGTCATGTTTCTGATCTTCTTTTTCCTCCTTGTACTCCTCCTCTTTCTCCTCTTCCTGCTTCTTCATTTCTTCTTTCTATTTTATGTCAACGTAATCATCTCGTTTTCTTCTTTCTCCTCCTCCTTCTCCTTCATTTCTTCTTTTATCCTCTTCTGTCTGTTTATTTTCATTTCTTCCTCTTATGCTCCTCTCCTCTTTCTCCTGTTCCTGCTTCTTCATTTCTTCTTCCCATTCTCTAATTTTCACTTTTCTATATATTACTCTTTATGTTTTCCCATTTTCTTGTCTTCCTCTTCGTCCTGCTTTTCCTCCTTTATTTCTTCTTTTTCTCTTCTGTTGACGTAATTATCGCTTCTTTTACCTATTATTCTTTTTATGTTTCTTCTCCTTGTTGTCGCCGTTCTCCTTCTCCTTCTCTTCCTCCTCCATGAACAATTGCTCCTCCTCTTTCTTCTCCTCCTCTCATTCTCTTCTCTGCTCCTCCTGCTTTCATTACCTCATTATTTCCTTCTTCCTCTTTCTCTTTAACATATTTGAGTGACAGATATGGCTAAGACTATCCGACAACAATGACAAAAGCAATAACAACAACAATAATAATAATAATAATAATAATAATAATAATAATAATGATAATACTCTTGGGCAATGATATACCACCACCACCACCACCATCTTAGCTTCATCCTACCCTTCCCCTCCCTCTCTCACTCCGTCCCTCCCTCTCTCCCTCCCTCCCGCCTACCCTCACACAAATATCCACCGTTTCACTGATGCACCATTAATTTCCTCCGCATTAATCCTCTTTGGCCCAGACCCATTTCGCTTCTTCTCAAGACGCGAAAATCCACCTAGAGACGAGAGCAGGATGAGGACGGAAGGGAGGCAAGGAGGCAGGGGAAGACGTTATGAAGGTAAGTAGGTAGGAAGAGGAAAGAGGGATGAGGAAGGAAGGGAGGCAAGGAGAAAAGGTAAGAAGGATGGGAGGTATAGCAGGGAGGAAGACTGGGAAGGGAAAAGAGGATAGAGGAAGGAAGGGAAGGGAGGGAGGGAAGGGCAGGTAAGAGGAAGGAACATATAGGTAGGGAATAGAGGGTAGAGGAAGGAAGGGAGGAAAGGAGGCAAGGTAAGAAGGAAGGAAGGTATAGCAGGGAGGAAGATAGGAAGGAAAAAGAGGTTAGAGGAAGGGAGGGAAGGGCAGGTACTAGGAAGGAAAATATAGGAAAAAAGAAGGTAGGAAGGGAAAGGAAGGTAGAGGAAGGAAGGGAGGCAAGGGAGGTAGGCAAGATGATGAGGAGGTACAGCTGGGAAGTAGGTAGGATGGGAAGGAACGGAGGTAGACACGAGAGATAGAGAAAAAGGAGAGAAAAACAGGAAAGGAAAACAAGGAAAGGAAAATGGAAGGGAAAGAAAAGAAATGTTGAGGAGAGGGGAAGGGAAACAAACACAGAAAGGGGAATAAGAAAAGGAAAATAAAAGGGAGAAGAGGGTAGAAACGTAAGGTAGAGAAGAGGAAGAGGGAAACGAGACATAAACAGGTAGGGTAAGGAAGAGAAACAAAGAGAGAGAAAAAAAAAGAGGAAGAGGAGAAGCGTCTTGCAATCTACCTCCTCCCTGCCTCCTCCTTCTTCCCCTTACCTCTTCCTCTTCCTCTTTCGTCTTCCTTCTGGCCAGGCTTCTTACCTCGACATAACCCTCTTAGACATCCAAGTCGTTAGGGCAGAGAGAGCACTACAGCATTTCTCTAAACATGTGAGGAGGTGAGGCAAGGGGAGAGGTGGGAGGCAATGGGAGGGGAGGGGAAGTGAGGGGATGGGGGAGGTGGGGAGCTGAGGGGAGGGAACAGGTGAAAGGAGAGGGGAGGGAACAGGAGATGAGGGGAGGTGAAGGGAGGGGAGGGAAGAGGTGGGGAGGTGAGGGGAAGGACAGGTGGGGAGGTGAGGGGATTGGACAGGTGTGGGGAGGGAAGAGAAGACGGTAGGAAAGAAAAGAAAGGTGACGGTCCGTTGGAGATGTAAGAGAAGGAGAATTAGAAGAGGATGCAACAGGTGGCAAGGGTAAGAATGCAAAGGAAAAGGTAAGGCAGGTGGAGGAATGAGAGGAAACAGGTTGATGGAAACGGAAAGGGAAGGAAAAGAAGAATGGTGAAGCAGGAGGAAACATGTGGAAAAGGAATAAAGGGAAGGTATAAGGGGTACGAACGAAGTAGGAACGAGAAAGGAAGAGTAAGAGAGGGAGGGAAGAAAAGAGAGAAGCAAGGAAATGGAAAGAACCAAAGAGATAAGGAAGAGAAGGAAGGGAAAAGGATGTGTAAGTAAAAATGAAGATTCTTTTTAATGTATGGATAAAAAAATGGAGGAGGTAAGAAGGAAGGAGAGGCTTCAGAAAAAAAAAAATCATGGCGGTGTTAGTGAGGGATTGGAAAGAGAAAGTGAGGAGGAGATGGAAAGAGAAATTCGATGTGCATAAATAATTAATGTAACGAAAATAACCTTCACTTGCAAAAAAAATAAAAGACTGGACGAATAAATGATACACGAAACTGAACAATAACAAACAAAAACAAAAAACCAACCAACAAAACGAAACGAACAGAAAACAAAAAAAAAGGAAACAAACTAAACTAAACTAAAGAAAAAAACAAAAATAAAGACAGATAACCAAACAAAACATACAAAACCAACCAAACGGGACACAAAAACTAAACTAAAGAAAAAACAAAACAAATAAAGACAAATAGAAAACAAAACAAACAAAAATAAACATAAGCCATGCAAGAAAACCAACAAACAAAGAAACATCAAACACAACAAAAAGCCAGACGGCAGGAGGAAAAAAAATCACGGCAAACAACAAAAACAAGTGAAAAAATAAAATAGGTGGAAACAAACAAACAAACAAAAATCACGCCACAAAAAAAGACAAAGGAAACTGTAGATGAAAGCAACAACCCGGGGACGCAGTCCGTCCCATCCCAGAACGCGGCGAAGAAAAGAATAATTTCCCGTCAGAAACAAAATCTTTATCCGCCTCTGAAATAAGAATAAAAATAACAACCTGATGCGAGACGATTCCGAGGATAGAAAACGCGGGGAGAAAGAAACACCGAGGAAGGAAAAAAAATATATAAAACGAAAATGCATGCATCTATATATATAAAGAGAGACATCAATGGTTTTCGATATATCCCCTGAAGACATTCCCTTCCCATCCCCGGCTAACATATTCCGGTAATTCACCTAATACCGGAAAGCTTTCAGAGAGCCATCAGCGACCCTTCCTCCCCCTCCCGCCCAACAATGGACTCGCCCCGTGACGTAACGACTGTAAACAATGACGGAGCTCTGCTTTAAAGGAGGAGGAGAAAGAAGAGGAAGATGAGGAGGTAGTGGAGGATGGAAAGAGATGGAGGAGGAAGACGAGGAGGAGCTGACTGGTGGAGGATGGAGAGAAGATGGATGCAGAGAAAGAGGACAAAGAGGAGGAGAAAGAGGCTGAGGAGAAGAGAAGGTAAAGAAATATGACAAAGATGGGGACGGAGAATAGCAAGTGAATGACGGAAGACATGGAAGAGGGAGAGGAAGACGATGAGGACAATGAAAGACTTAGGGAGAGTAGGAAGAAAACGACAATGAGGAAATACTAAGACGTGAACCCGAAGTCATTGTGAAAAAAAAGTAAATGAAGAAGCAGACGTGAATGCTGGAAGAGTCGGGTACATTTTATCCCCTTATTCACATTATACGGGAGTCACACATTAAAATTCCGCTGATTAGCATTCATTATCACCGTGGCATAAGTGGTTCGTTTGCATTCATTACGCAGCTCATTGGATAACAGTATTACAGTGACGCGAAGTTCAACCAAAACAAGACTACGGATACGGATAGGTAAGAAGGTACAGCCTCAGGAGGGAAGGAAAAGGGAAGAAAGGCAAAAAAAAAAGATAGGGAAGGAAAAATAATAGAAAGCTAGTGTGGAGGAGACCAGTCGGGAGAGTAGAAGAGGTTAAAGATAAACATGACTATAAAAGTAGGATAAAAGAGAAAGTCAGCTTGATAGGAAGAAAGGAAGGAAAGGAGGTTGAATAAAAGACTAGAGCAGTTAAGTTGGAAGAAAGGATTGAAGGATGGAAGGAAGGAAGAAAAAAGGAAAAAAGGAAGGAAGGAAAGGAAGGAAGGGAGCAGGAAAGAAAACAGGAAATCAAGGAAAGAAGGAGAAAGAAAAGGAGAAAAGAAACAATGAAAAAATGAAGAGACGCATGAAAGTAAGAAGGAAAGGAAGGGAGGAGGAAAAGCAGGAAAGAAAACAGGAAATCAAGGAAAGAAGGAGAAAGAAAAGGAGAAAAGAAACAATGAAAAAATGAAGAAAGAGATGCATGAAAGTAAGAAAGAAGGAAAGGAAGGGAGGAGGAAAAGCAGGAAAGAAAACAGGAAATCAAGGAAAAAAGGAGAAAGAAATGGAAAAAGCAGGAAATAATGATAAAAATGACGAAAGGGACATATGAAAGCAAATAAAGAAGGAAAGGAAGGAGAGTAAGAAACCATAACAATCAGCCAAACATACAGAGAGTCAAGAGAAACGGAAGAAAAAAACAGGAAAGAGAATAGATGAGGAAAGAAGGAATGCATGAAGGAAGGAAAAGAAGGACGCAAAGACAGACAGATAGTGCTTCATAAATTAGCGCTCCCTTCGATCCTTTGTCCGTGGTTTGCGCAGCGCAGTCACGGGAGCCTCGACCCGCCCGCCCGCCTCGCCCATAAAAGGCGCAGCATCGTAACTCCTCATTTTAATGTATCTCTTGGGTTGATCTGACCGCCAATTTCCGATAGCTGGCGGCGAGGAAGGGAAGACGCGAGGAAGAGTAGGGAGATGGAGGAGAAAGAGGAGAAGGAGGAGGAGGAAGACGTAGGAACACTGAAGGAAAAAGGGGTTCGAAAGAAGGAAGATGGGAGGAATAGTAGGGAGAGGAAAAAGAAAGATGAGGAGTAGGAGGAGGAGGTGGGAAGTAAAAGAAAAGGAAGGGGAAAAAGAAGAAAAGGAAAAGATGAAGGAGGAAAGAGGATGAGGAGAAATAGGAGGCGTAGAAGGCAAGAAGAGTGAAAAGAAAAAAGGAGTAAGAAAAAAGAAAAGTAAAAGATGGAAGGAGAAAGAGGAGAAGGAGAAACAGAATAAGCTTGAAGAAGGAATAGGAGGAAAGAAGATTGAATGGAAAGGATTCAGAAAAGAAAAAAAAATATGAAGGGAAAAAAGGAGAAGAAGGAGAACAGGAGGTGGAGGAAGAGGTAGGAGACTTGAAGGAAAAGTTAAGAAAAATGAAAAGGAAAAGATGGAGAGAGAAAGAAGAGAGGAGGGAGAAATAGAAGCAGGAGGAGGTATGAAGACTGAAGGTCATCTAGTAGAAAATAAGAAAAGAAAAAGATAAAGAGAGAAAGAGGAGGAGGAGGAGGTAGGACGATTAAAGGAAATTGTTAAGGATGAAGAAAAGGGAAAAATGGTGAGAGAAGAGAAACAGAAGAGAGAAAGTTGATCAGAAGAAGGAATAAGAATGAGAAGAAGAGAAAAGGATAGCAGAAGAGAGAAGAGAGAGAAGAGGAGAGAGAGCGAGAGAGAGAGAGAGAGAGAGAGAGAGAGAGAGAGAGAGAGAGAGAGAGAGAGAGAGAGAGAGAGAGAGAGAGAGAGAGAGAGAGAGAGAGAGAGAGAGAGAGAGAGAGAGAGAAATAAAATACTCTCCAACATACACCACCAGGGAAGGTACGTGTCCTCAATGTGGGAAGCTGATAAGGTTAGGAAAAGGAGTAAAGAATAATTAAAGAAACGAAAAAAATAATAGATGAAAGGAATGTGGAAAATAGTACAGGTACGCTCTCTCTCTCTCTCTCTCTCTAGGATGCTTGTGGGATTATTTTGCTTCGATAACCTCACACACACACACACACACACACACACACACACACACACACACACACAGTTAGTTGCACAGCGAGAAAACTGAAAAAAAAAAGTCTGCGTGATGGGGAGTTTCGCAGGAAAAACACGATTTAGTTTTAATCTCTTATGTATACTCTAGGATTTAAGGCTTCTCGTGTGTGTGTGTGTGTGTGTGTGTGTGTGTGTGTGTGTGTGTGTGTGTGTGTGTGTGTGTGTGTGTGTGTGTGTGTGTGTGTGTGTATGTGTGTGTGTTTTGTTTGCTTGATTGTTTTCGTTTATGTCTGTGTCTGTTTGTGTATGTCTATGTTTGCTTGTTTGTTTGTGTGTGTGTGTGTGTGTGTGTGTGTGTGTGTGTGTGTGTGTGTGTGTGTGTGTGTGTGTATGCACGTGCCAAAAAAATAAACAGCCGTGGGGTTTGTTTACATATTCTCGCATGATCACAAAATAAAAATCGCAACACATTTTCCATTATTAAAAACTTCCGAGTGAATGGACGCAATTAACAAAACAAAAAAACAATAATTGGATGAATACTAGTGAACACGCCCATTACACATAACCTTTAAAAAAATGACACGATTATTCAAATTACCGAACGGGAAAACATTATACGCAAATGAACGAGTGTCGATGATAACAATAACTACCTAAATGCAAACCTGTATAATTAAAGAAAAAAAATGTTTATCAGGTGCGGCATACAGGTAAAGGTGTCTGCTGTAAATGAGAGAAGTATGAGAGGGATATTTTTTTTTGTCTGATATGCCTTTTTTAAACAATACTTTCCATTTGAGATCGTAGACGTAGGCTGAGGTTTGAAGGGATTGGAAAGTCAAAAGAGAGGGAAAATGAAGAGAATGACCCCCCAAAAACAATAAAAAAAAAGGAAAAACAGAGGAGTACTTGACATATCCAAACAGAAGAGAAAAAAGTTTAAATAATAGATGAATGAATAAAACAAACAGCAAAAGAATATCCTCACTTCATAGCAAATACCACACACACACACACACACACACACACACACACAAACACACACACGTACACACCTGCCTTCCCTTCACACACACTCTTAGCCAAACACTAAGCATAATAAAACACTATTTTCCTCTCTCTTCACCCACTCTTCCACTTTCCTCCTCAGGCGAAGCATAATCTTGGCAGTGAGGAAAAAAAGTATATTCCAATTTACTTAGAGCCTTTCAGGATAAAAAGGATAATTAATGAGACTTGCAATCGCTTTTCGTGATTAAATTTTCCCTCTTGATTAAATGGGAAACACAGCTTCCCACTTTCCTTGGCAACGAGAGAGAGAGAGAGAGAGAGAGAGAGAGAGAGAGAGAGAGAGAGAGAGAGAGAGAGAGAGAGAGAGAGAGAGAGAGAGTCTTATATACGTTATTCCCCATCTAAATACTTTTCACCAGGTTTAGTAATGAAGAAAAATGAAGACCAAACGAAACAAAACTGTGGACGGGTGGAAAGAAGCATTAAAAAAAAAAAAATGTTACCGATAAAATAGGGATGAAAAATAAAACAAAAGACAAACGACACACATCACTCACGCGGACAAATAAGCAGTGTCAACAAAAGGACGGAAAAAAAGAGAAATGACAAAACAAAAAACAAACAAACAAACAAACAAAAAAAAAACATCACACGGGAATAAAAAAAAAGAGAGAAAAAAAAAAAACAGAAAAAAACACACCTCCCAACATTAATTTAATTCAGCGTTAAAATTCATTAGACAGAAAACGCACGACAACGACAGCCGGGATTGACGAATAAAAGATCACAGAAAAAAATAACAATACTAGAAATAACGTAAAAAAAAGCATAAAATAACGTAACGTAAGTGAAGTAAGTCTCTCTCTCTCTCTCCCACAACTTTAATTATCTCGAAAGTACTGTGAGCTATTTTTATATATTGAAGAGTGTGTGAAAAGTGATTGGTCGCTTTTCTCTTTGTTTGCTGGCTTTCTTTTCTTTCTTTCTTTATTTCAGTCTTTTCTCTGTATTTTTTTCTTTCTTTCCTTCATTTTATTCTTCATTAATTTTTCTTTCCTTCATCTTTTCTACAATCATTCTTACTCTTTATTTCATTCTCCGTTTTATTCATTCATTCTTTCTTTCGTTTTTCATTCTTTCTTTCTTTCCATCATTCATTCTCCGTTTCCTTCTTTCTTTCTTTCGTTCTTTCTCTCAAACTAGTCACTCTCTCACTATCTTTAAAACAACATATTATTTCCGTATACTGTTTTCTGTTCTTTTTTTCTTTCTTTCTTTCCATCTTTCTTCCTTTCTTTCCCTAACTACTCTCACTATCTTTAAAGTGACATATTATTTCCTTATACGTATACAAAGAAAGTGCATACTCTCTCTCTCTCTCTCTCTCTCTCTCTCTCTCTCTCTCTCTCTCACCGCCACTCTCACCTCATTATTCACGACAACCTTTGAAGGGCTCTGAACATCTCTCGACTCTCCCGCGCGGTTTTTTCACGCAACACTCATTTCTTTTTTCTCCTTTTTTTTCATCTCTCATCCGCAATCGACAGCAAGTTTTTTCATTATTGTTTTACCTTGTTCCCCGCGGTGAGGTTAGATGAGCTTCTTTTTTTGTGTGTGTAATGTTGTGTTTGGTGTCTCGTTTTTTTATTGGTGTTTTTGTGTTTTTTGTTTTGTTTTTATTAGCATGTTTTCCGGGTTTGAAATGCTTACTCTTGTTTCGATTTCTTTTGTTTGTGTTCGGAAGCGCATTTTTGTATCAGTGACAGCTACTATTTTTTTCTCTTTCGATGTGTAATCCTTTTCTCTCTATCTTCTTTGGCGCGTTTCTTTTACGATTCCTCTTCTATCCTTTCCCGGAACTAAACGTGTAAAAAGTGAGTACAATTTCTACTCTTTCCTTAAACTAAAATACATAACTAGTAACGAATTTAATCCCTGTTCTATTTCTCCTTTATTTTCTTAGTTGTACCTTACCAAAAACGCTATAATAATGTTTTTAATCACTACCCTAATTTTTCCTTTGTTTTCTTAGCTGTACCTTACCAAACACAACATCATGCTTTTATTAACTTCTTTATTTATATTCTTTGTTTTCTTAGCACCTTACCCCCAAAATCACACAGCCCATAATCAATTTTTTTTATCTCTGTTTTCTTAGCACAAAATATAGGATTTTTTTTTTCCATGTTTACAAACGAAGGCACACGTGTATTGGGTGACCCCTTACACACACACACACACACACACACACACACACACATACGCACGCACACTCAGGCACACGGCGCGGACTGAGGGACTAGGGACAAGGGGTACGAGGGCTCTTGGATAGTGCGCGGCGCAAAATGTGGGATGAACGGGCATGGCGCTGAGGGCTTAGGGCGGGCGAAAGCGAGAGCGAGAGAGAGAAAGTGGGGGGGGGGGGGGCGAGGGTACAGAGAACTATACCTAACTACCTACATACATACATACATACATGGATTTAGACAGACAGACAGAAGAGGAAGAAAGAGGCGAGAGAGGTTGAAAGGCCTAACTAATCCCCCTCCCTCTCTCTCTCTCTCTCTCTCTCTCTCTCTCTCTCTCTCTCTCTCTCTTACGTAAGGATTCAAAATGTAGTTAAAAAAAACAAACAAACAAAAAAAAAAAACGCCGAGGGAAACAACATTTAGTCGAGTTTGTATCAAAGTTTTAGAGATTTTTCCCGTTTTTTTCTTTTGCATAGACATAAATATTCATGCCAAACATCCCTTCGTGTGGCATAGAATGTTATATACACCACACACACACACACACACACACACACACGCGCGAGGTAAGGTGAGGTGAGGCGCAGGAGATATATATTAGTCTGTGCGGGGAGCCAATTTTTACCTTTCGCTACTACTAATTAAGACATTTTTCCCGCCTCGCCCCTCTCGGCTCAAGCACAGGTGAGGTCCCCGAGACTCACCTGGCGCGTGTTCGATTTCGCTCCTGGTTTCACTTTATTAACTTCCTCCTCCTCCAGTTTGCGTTTTGTATTTCCCACGAGTTTCCATTTTGCGTGTGTGTGTTGCGGATCGGTTTTTATAACTCTAGGTGTTCTGTTGCTGTTTTTCATTGACTTCTTGTTAATCTTTTTTTCTCCCCACAGTGCTAATTTCCTCATAACGTATCCCTTGTATTTCTGATCACTTTTCTCTAACTTACTTTTCCTAGAGAGCTTCTTCCACAACGTATCTCTTGCATATATGATCACATTTCTCTACTTTACTTTTCCTACATAGCCAATTTAAGCATAACGGATTTCAAGGTTTTATTATTACTTTCCTCTACCTTATTTTTAACAAAGAGCTTATTTCTCCATAACGTATCTCAATGTTTTCTGATTACTTTCCTCTACCTTACTTCTCCTACTAAGATACTTTCTTCATAACCTATATCAAGTATTTCTAATCGTTTTCCTCTGCCTTACGTTTCCTACAGAGCTAACTTCTCCATAACCAATCTCAAATACTTCTAACCCTTTTTCTCCAGCTCAAATTCCCTACTGAGCTTACCACTAACACTATCCTCGTAGCTTGGACACGAATACCTTGACCTCTTGATTTCACACAACATTCACGAGTCTCCATTTCCCTACAGACCACAACACCAGGACACGTTTTTCTGATCACTAATTTCAAACACGATTCCTCGCCTCTTTCCCTAAGGACCGTGCTGCTATCCTCTAACAACGCAATTCACGCCACGACCTCTGTGTGCCTGGTGTTTTCCTCTCTAAATAAAGGATCGAGGTCGACGGGGCGCTAACCGGTGGCTGCGAGCTCTGACGACAGGGAGTAACTCGTGTTCTCTCCTCAGCAAGGGAGTGGACTGAGCCGGCCACTTCACTGACTTAATTAGCATTGGTCGCGTAACAAGTACCTCGCTCCCAACAGGTTCAACAGCGACAGGAGAAAAAAATAGAGCAGAAAATACGTTGATGAAAATACGGGAAGGATTCAGCTTGCTTTGGGGTAAGAGTGAAAATCGATCCTTGTTATTTTTAGGGTCAGATGTTTTTTGTATATTTTCTTTTGTTCTTTGGGTACTGTTCATTTTTTTTGTGTGTGGGAATGCCTGGTTTGAGTTTCGTATTTTCTCCTGTTTTTTTCTGGTTTCTCATTTTTTCGTTGTATTTTCCCTTTTTATCCACTTCCTTACCTCTGTTATTTTTCTCGTTTTCATTTTTCTTTCTTTTCTTTCGCATTTCTTTCATTTTTTTCTGGTTTCACATTTTTTTCGTTGTATTTTCCTTTTTCTTTTTTTAATCCACTCTCTTACCTCTTATTTTTCGCTCTCTTTTTTTCGTCCTTTTCTTTTTTATTTCTTTCATTCTTTCCATCTATCTGTGGTGTCTCTTTCTTTCGTTGCATTTCCCTCTGCTTTTATCCACTATCTTATTTCTGTAACTTTTCTCTCTTTTTTTTCATTTTTTCACTCTTTGGTTCTTTTCTTTCATTTTCATTCACTCAGTCTTTCAATTTAACATTTTTCGTACTTTCTTTGTATTTTCCTCTGTTTTTTTCCGCTTCTTTTTCCGCTTTTTTTCACCTTCCTCTCCTGTTCCTCTTCGTGTTTTCAGTAAGTCCTTTTTCCCTCTTCTTCTTTCTCAGCTTCCTCTATCCTGTCCTTTTTGTGTCCTCTTTGAGCCGTTTTCCTATTCTTCTTTCTCTTCTTTCTCCTTTTTTCCTCTTTCTCTTCGTATTTTCTTTTAGCCCCTTTCCTCCTCTTCTTTATTTTCTTCCTCCTCTCTTCCTCTTTCTCTTTTTTTTTATACTTTTTCCCGTTTTCTTTCTACGTTCTTTTGTTTCACTATTACTATCCAAGTTTCTACGTTCTTCCTTCCTTTTCTCCCAGGCCGGCCGCAAGAGGGCACTCGGGACGCCTCACTGAGATATGGGACGATGGAGAAACGCTGTGTATTTTGCGGAAATGGGCGTGATTTCTGCACGACTTAAAAGGTGCTTCGCCCTCCATTTGCCCCCCATCTTCCCCCTCACCTCCACCTCACCTGAACCCCCTCCTCACTTCACCTTACCTCCCTCCACCTCTTCCGCCTGCTCCACCGCATCCTCACCTGCTTTCCCCTTCTCTTTTCTTGAACATTTTCACCTCTCAAACCTTCTCATGCCTTTTTTCCCTCTTCCCTCAACATTTCCTTCATCCTTATCTATTTTCTCTTACTTCCCTTTTTTTTTGCTGCATCTTCTTCCATCTTCCTAATTTGCTTTGCTCTCTTTTTATGCCCATCCTCATCCCGTCCAAATCCACTGCTTTCTTTTCTCATCTTTAACATTATTTCCTCTACCTTTCTTCATCCTCTTCTATTTTTTCCTACCTCTTCTTCCGCCTCCTCCTCTTCACTTCATCTTCTTCCATCCATCTTCCTGACTTGCTTCCTCTCTCTTTTCTTGTCTCTTTTCACCTCTTCTAAGCTTCCTATTCCTTGCTATTCTCTTTCCTTAACATCTCTTTGCTTTACCTTCCCTCCTCCTTATCCATGTTTCCCACCTCCTACTCCTGCACTTCTTATCTTCATCTTCCATCCTTCGAAGATCAGTTAAAGAATCACCTTCACCACTTCTTTCTTTGTATTGATTCAAGAGATTAAGTTGAAAATAGAATCAGAAGGAGAAAGTACAGATATTAATGAAAAAAAGGTATATAAACGGTGGTAAAAGAGATGAAATTAGGGACAGTAGCAGTAGAAGTTGTATTAATAGTAGTAGTAGTAGTAGTAGTAGTAGTAGAGACAGCTATGGTAGTGGAGGTGTCTAGCTTGCAGGGGATTAAAGGGGGAGGCGAGGGGCAAGGGTTGGGGAACGGAGGGGTAGAGGGGGTCGGGGGGGAGGTAGGGGGGGTGCAGGCTAGGGCGGGGCGGGGTGGAGGGAGGAGGAACCTATATCGCGGAGGGGGTAACGCGCCCGTCCGTCGGTAAATAGGCGCTTTAGGGCTCGAATCCCCTACTCTAGGAAATTACAGGTCCTGGTGAAACAAAGCACCTCACTCTGCAGGGGGGGGGCGAGGGAAGGAGAAGGGGGGGACTTGGGGAAGGGGGGAGTAGACGGCAAATGTTGCAATGATCGCTGCCTCACTCCCCCGCCTACCGCTAGAGGGCACTGGGTTGTGTTGTTTAGTTGTTCTTTTTTTTATTTATTTTTTATTTTTTAAGACCTTTTTTCTCTTCTTTTCCTTTCTACCCTCTTGTTCCTCTTTCTTCTGCTCCTCTGCTCCTGCTCCTGCTGTACTCGAGGAAAGCTTTTTTTTTTTTTTTTTATCTCTAAGCCCTCGTTTCCTTTTCTTTTCCTCTCTCCTCTTCCGCTGCTGTTCCTCTTCGTGTTTTTATTTTATTTTTCTAATACTCTTCTTCGTGTTTTCATCTTCCTCTCCTGTTCCTCTTCGTATTTTCTCTAAGTCCTTTTTCCTTCTTCTTTCTCAGCTTCCTCTATCCTGTCCTTTTTGTGTCCTTTTTGAGCCCTTTTCCTATGCTTCTTTCTCCTTTTTTCCTCTTTCTCTTCGTGTTTTCTTTGAACCCCTCTCCTCCTCTTTTTTTTTATTTTCTTCCTCCTTTGTTTCTCTCTTTTTTTTACTTCTCTTTCTCTGGCTCCTCTTTTTACCAGAGTAGGGGAAAGCTAACTTTAATCCAGCACGCTTGCCTCACCGCACCCCCCCCTCTCCCGGCAATTACGAGTACCTGAACAAGTTTAATAACGCCGATCAATCCAAGTTTTTAGAGCTTCACACCAATTGGAAAACTACAACTAAAATAACGGTGCAGTTCAGACATCAACAAATTACTTTTCTCAAACCGAGTCATCCGCCAATAGAACAACCTTCCTGCAGAAACGATGAGCTCCGTTAAAATTCACATTGACCTTTACTCTATTGCATCAGGGTTAAAGTGTACGTTCTCGTCCATTCGTACAACAAGTGCTTTAATTCGTTCCACAGGTCATAAAAGGCACGACTGAGAGATTACAGAAATAACGCAGACTGCCACGTGGGTTTCTGCTGCCTGCTTGTCTAGGTATCCATGTTTCTTTCTCATTTTTTCTCCAGCAGGCAGAACAAGAGCTCGGGTGATATTTTGCTCTTCACTGGAAATTACTTGCCCACTCAAAGAGAAAAAGGACGAGTAGAAAGACAACACTGACAGAAGGGAAGAGAGGGATAAATATAGATAGATAGGTAGAGATATATAAATAGAAAGAAAGAAAGGTGGGGGAGGCATTACCATCTCTCTCTCTCTCTCTCTCTCTCTCTCTCTCTCTCTCTCTCTCTCTCCCTCTATTTACGTCTGCCAGAGAAAAAAATAAATGATGGGTAGAGAGAGAGAGAGAGAGATTACCATCTCTCTCTCTCTCTAATCACGTCCATCAGAAAATAAAACAAACAAAAACTCAACAGTCGGATATTATAAAACGCCACCCACTCATATCTCTCTCTCTCTCTCTCTCTCTCTCTCTCTCTCACTAATCCCACGTCATTGAGGGACAAAAAACACGGTAGAGTTATATTACCAAACGCCCTCCTAAAGAATATATATAAAAGCGTGTCCATATCCATCCGCCTGCCGGGAGGAGGAGAGGATAAAACAGCGGCAATTAAGAGGAGAGGGAGTGAATTAATAAATATTTTCACCTCGGCCTCGGGGGATAAAAGGACAAAAAAATATCTCCGCAGGGTATGAACATGATGGAGAGGGGGAAATAAAAGAAGAGAAAAATAAAGAGAAATAGAGAAAAAAAACACATGATGAAATGGAAGAATGCGAAAATACCAACTCAGTAGTCACAAAACGAAGGAAAATGACCAAAAAGGAAAATGTTATGAAGGAGGAGGAGGAGGAGGAGGAAAATCACCAGCTATAATTAGGAAAAGACACAATTCGCCTTAAAATTTACAGATAGAAGGAAAGAAGGTAAAAAATCACCATCGAAAATAAAGAAATAGTGACGAAGAAAACGAGGAAATTGGAAAATACACATAATATCAGGAAGGAAAAGAGGGAAATTTTACTTTCAGTCTAAAAAAAGGGAAAAATAGACTAAAAAATCATAGGAATATAAAAAAAATGATGACGAAGAGCAGCAAATAGGAAAATACACACAAACAACAAAGAAAAGCAATAAAGTTAATCTTGAAAGTCACAAAAAGAAAGGAAAAATAGACCAAAAAACAACTAAGAAAATGAAAATCTCCACAAAGAAAAAAAAAGAGAAAAGTCACAAATAATAAAGAGGAGTAAAATTCACCTCAAAAGTCACGGAAAGAGGAAAACGTTGAGCATGGAGTAGGAGGAAGAAGCACGGGAAGGGAGAGAGAGAGAGAGAGGAGGGAGAGAGGGAGAGAGCGAGGGAGGAAGCGGAGCGGGACTGGGTGAGGTGGGGCCGTTGTGGGGTATCCAGGGGTATCTTTTTTCCCTTTTATTTGCATGTTTCCCCTCAGTGCGGCTTCTCTCTATTATTGAGCGTCGTCCCCTCGTGTATCGGAGTGCCCTCGAGGCCCTGAGGGTGCACGAGTGGCCCTCCAGAGTGCACCGTGGACAAATATAATAAACCTTTGCTGTGCACTGTCCCCTCCACGCTACACTGCATCTTTACTTCTTTACTTTTTTACTTCTTTATCCCTCCTCCTCCCCCTTTCCCTCCTCTTCTCTTTCTTCTTCCTCCTCTTGTTTTTGTCTTGTTCTTGTCCTTGTTCTTCCTCGTCTCGTGCTTGCTCCTCTTGCTCTTGTTCTCGTTGTTCTTGCTCTTGTTTTTGTTCTCCTTGTTCTCGTTCCTCCTGTTCTTGTTCTTGTTCTTCTTCCTCTTCTTCTTGTTGTTCTTCTTCTTCCTCCCTCTCCCTCGCTTCACCCATGTTTCTTTCAGTGTAACCAATCCCTTCTTCTGCGTGTTTTCTTGCTTTCTCTTTCAATTCATTTTCTCTTCCTCCTATTTCTTTATTTTCTTCTTCCTCTCGCTATGCAACAGTTTTCCCTTCCCATTTTCTTTTTTCTTTTCTCCTCTTCGTCATCTCCTCCTTTGGTTAATATTGCTCTTGTTTCTCCTTCTCTTCTTCCTCCTTCTCCTTATTTTTCTCCTCCTTCGATTCACCTCTTCCTCTTTTCCTTCCTTCGTACTCGCCGTCCTTATCCATTTCCTATATATCTTCTTTTATATCGCTCTAATACTGTCCTCGTCTCGTTCTCGTTCTTTTTTTTCTAGTCTTCCCTTCCTGCTCTCCTTCACCTCCTTCTTCTTCTCCCTCTCCTCTCCTCTCCTTCTCCTCCTCCTCCTCCTCCTCCTCCTTACCAACCTACTTCTTGCAATAAATATGATTTTCCTCCCCTTTCTTTTGTCAGGCATATTGTTTGTCTCTCTCGTTTTCTTTTCTGCCTTCCATTGTTTCTTTCTTTTTTTTCTTTTTTTCTTTCTTCCTTTCTTTCTTTGTTTGTTTTTTCCATCTTACACTCTTTCTTTCTTTCTTTCTTTCTTCCTTTACTTGTCACATTTTAATTTCTTTCTCCCTTTGTTTCTTTCCTTCTTGCACTCTTTCTTTCGTTCCTTCTTTCTTCCTTTACGTGTTACATTTTAATGAATACTTAAAGACGATTAAAAAACACACACACACAAAAAAAACTTTATAGATAAGTAAAGTAAGTAAACAAACAATAAATAAACCACCATGAAAGAACAAACATACGAGAGAGAAAGAGAAACACACCACTCCTATCTACACACACCTTTTACACAACCCTCCCCCCCACACACCCACACCTCACCCAGACACCCATCCTGTTCCTTCCTTTTTCCCACCTTCCTCCCTCCCTCCCCACCACACCCCCAGAGCTCATCTTTAGGGGCGGAGAGAGCAGAATATCATGCTCTCAAAACCTTCCCGCGGGCGTAAAGCGACAATCAAGCCACATTATAGAGCCCCTCCCCCTCCCCTTCTCCTTCCCCCCTGGCGGCAGCATCTCGCGGGAAAAATTTACGGTTCTGGATATTTTAAAAGTGGCTGTTTGTGTCGAGCGAGAGGAGGAGGAGGAGGAGGAGGAGGAGCAGGAGGAAGAGGAGGAGAAGGAGGAGAAGGAGGAGGAGGAACGTTGAGGTAGGAAAGAAGGAAAAACATAAAAACGGAAACGAGGAAAGAAAGGGAGAAAGAAGGGGTGAGGGAACAATACCAAAGGAGAGAAGAAAGTGAAGAAATGGAGGAGGAGAAGAAGGAGGAGGAGAAGGAGGTGGAGGGGAGAAGAAGGGGATGGTGAGGTAAAAAAAATAAGAGAAAAATAAGAAAGGAAACAGGGAAAGAAAGGGAGAAAGAAGAGATGAGGAAAGAATAAGAGAGGAGAGAAGAGTAAGAAGACTGGAAAGAAGAGCGAAGGGAGGTGAAGAAATGGAAGGAGTTGAAAGTGGAGGAAAGAATAAGAGAGAGAAGAAGAGAAGGAAGACTGGAGAGGAGAGCGAAGGGAGGCGAAGAAATGGTGGGAGTTGAAAGTGGAAGGAAAATGGAAGAAACTGCGTAAAGGAAAGGAATAAGAAAACAAAATATACGAAAGAGTTAAGAAAGAATGGAAATTATTGAAGGAAATAAAAGAGAACAGAGCGAAAGAAGAGGAGGGGAAAAGAAGGTGAGTAGTGGCGGGAAGAAAATACGGTGATGGGAAAAAGGAATAAAAAAACGAAAAATAAGAAATAATGAAAGGGAAGAAAAGAAGGTAAGGAGAAAATAGAAAGTGTGAAGGGAACAAGAGATAGGAGAAAGGAAAACAAAGAGGGTAAAGAAAAATGGAGTGAGAAAAGAAAAGTACGAAAGGGAAGAAGAGGAAGAAAAAAGTAAAGGAAGAGGAAGACAAAAGGAGAAAAGGAGAAATTGAGCAAAAACACGAAAATAAAATAAATGTTAGAACGAAAAAAAGTGGAAGAGAAAACAAAACAAAAAACAAAAACAAGCAACAGTAGAAGAAGGAGAAGGAAGAAGAGAAGGATAAACCGGAGGAAGAAAGGGGAAAGGAAGAAATGATAAATAGAGGGAAAGGAGAGGAGGGAAGTGTTAGCGATCCTCTTCCCCATATTCTTTTACAATGGAGGGAAGAAGGGAGGGAAAGATGGAGAGGAAGAGGAGAGATGGAGAGAAGAAGGGAGGGAAAGATGGAGAGGAAGAGGAGAGATGAAGGGAAGAAGGGAGGGTGCAGCGTGGTTCTCTTCCGCATATTCTCTCATCTAATGGAGGGAGGGAGAAGTGGAGGGAAGGAGGGAGAGATGGAGGTAAGGAGGGAGGGAACAGCGTGCTTTTCCTCCCTCCCGTATCTTCTCTCTCCCTTACATAAATATCTGTATCTCTTTATCTACTTCCGATAAATAAACTCCTTCGCTATATTACCAAAATAACTTAGGCGCGAGAGCTTTTTCTTGGCCTAAGTATATACATAATGTTTCATCTATTTTGTAAAGAATCTCTCTCTCTCTCTCTCTCTCTCGTAATGAATATATGCCTTTTTTTAACTTTTTACCCTCCACACCATAAAAAAATATAAGTATTGCTACTTTTCCTTACCTTTATTATAAAAACGTGAATGTTGTCGAATTTTACATCCGCAGAACGAAAATAAAGAGAGCGAATATTTAGTCCTTAATTTTTATCACGTTTCTTGAAGAGCAATTTTCCATATGTTGGTTATTTCCTCTTCGATGACGTGGAGTATTTATTTTGCCGCACGCAAGGACATTTTACCGCTCCGTGGGATAGATAGAGAGAACGAGAACATTTCTATATCTTTTTCCTTCTCTCCATTTCCGTGCTCAAGCGAGGTAGATAAAAAAGTTTCAGAAATTCTTAATCAAAATATGATACTGATGAAACGTGTGTGTGTGTATGTGTGTGTGTGTGTGTGTGTGTGTGTGTGTGTGTGTGTGTGTGTGTTTGTGCGTGCGCTAAAAAACACGCCAAGAACACTCGACCTGATTCACCTTCAAGAAAAACTTTACTTTTTTCGTAACTGAACGTCGCTAAATAATGAATGACTAAAAAGAAAATAAATTAGTAAATAAGAAGAAAAAACACACACCTTTTGATGCTGTTTTCATTTACATCAGAGAGACTCCGTAATGAGGTGCTGCGAAATTTATGAAAAATATTGGCATAGTGTCTCATGATGAAGCTTTCCCGTTTTCTTTGAAGCCAAGGCGCTCGAGACGTGTTTTGAAGCGGTTCGTTAATTGCCTCAAGGCTTCACGCGACCACACCAGAAGCTTCACCTTCGCCATAACTCTTACTCATAACTTGTCTTCTTTTAACAATTTTTATATCCAGTACGTCTCTCAGTGGCGGCCATTCGAGGAGAGGAAGATGTTTGTGTTTGCGTTTCTGTTTGTGAGGCAAAGCTTCATTAAGACAAACGAAGCCACGATACCAACTGGAGCAAAACCTCTATTGATGACCTCACTTCTTTGTCCTTCTTTTCTTTGCCTACACACTGAACCTTTGCGATGCGAGCCTTCACTCCACTCGAGCCACGGCAGCAAACAATCTCCACAACAACCGCCGGCATTGTGTAACTCCTCTTTTCATCCTGCAGACTTGAAGCTGAAGGACGGCGAGGAACGAGAAGCGGCCACTGTATTACCGCCTTTTTGGACGGCTCTGACAGACGCAAAAGAGTGAGCCACAAAGCTTTGAAACGAAGGCAAAGGAGGCGGACCAATCAGGGAGGGACTAGCGGAGGATGTGACATTGTTCTTGTGCATGATTCCCCCGCGCATTATCCCGTCCCAGGAACTGTTAACTCTACGGAAACGCAGCATCGGGTTTCATTAGTCAGACTCAACAACGCGGTCCAAATCTCTTAACACTGATGACCACTATTTAAGTTTCTCTGACATCGTATGCGCTCTTGGTCAAATGCTATAAGTGTAAGGTAATGCAACATAGTTTTTTTTAGTTAGACTTTTAAGTACTACTTTCAAGAACACTATCAAAGTTCTTAATATTCCTAGTGCTTTTACTCAGGTGCTTGCATTTATATATAATCTTTAAGGGTACTATTGGTTTTCGTGTCAATTTTAGTTTGTTTAGTTTCTTCCCCTTTTCTTCTCTTTTCTTCCCCTCTCTACTTTTCTTTCCCATTCCTGTCCTATCCTTTCCTTTTCTTCTCTTTTCCCTTCCCATTCACCCCCTTCGTTTCGTTCCCTTTTCCATTCTTTTTCTATCATTCTCTCCCCTTCCTGTTCACTTTCCTTTCGTTTCCTTGCTTTCTTTTCATTTAATTTCCCTTTCCTTTTCTATTCCTCTCTTGCCATCCGTTTTCACTTCCCTTCCATTTCCTTCGCTTCTCTCCTCTTCCCTTCCCTTCCCCTCCCTTCCTTTCTGGCAGACTGAAGGCAAGCCCTCACACGGCATTCAAACATTTATAAACTTTTCAATTCAACTACGGAATACACTTTTTTCTTTTCTAAGCGTCGGGAGAAGGACCACCACCACCACCACCACCACCGCCACCGCACGCTTTCCTACAAAAAAAAAAGAGAGAAGAGATAAAGTTGAAAAAATAGTTGCTGAATAAAAAAAAAAAGAGGGGAAAAATATTGCAGTCTTGCGGTTCCCCCTCTTTCCCGCGCTCTCTCCGGCGGACCAATCAGAATTCATCTCCGTGATTTTATTCGCCGGCTCTCCGCCAATCGCAGGCCATCAGCGCTCCTTTGTACTCCAATTACGATCCGTCCTCGGTGTTCATTTGATGGCGGGGAGTGGTTAATTTTTTCATAACCGGCCAATCACGCGCCTGCCCCCACAGCCAATTAATCCATCACCAGCCAATCAGCAGCGAGATATTATTACCCATGACGCCGGCCAGCCAATGGGAGGAGTGGGTGAGGAGGGGGTTTGGGTGGGGGTGGGGGGGTTGAGGTGGGCGTGATGGGATTCAATCGCATGTGTCCGGATGGGTTCCATTATTTTTTTATTTATATGGTTTCCTTGGTTTGTTGTTAGCGGTGTGGGGGGGTTTGTTACTGCTGTCATTGTTATTATGATTAGTAGAGGTAAAAGTATTAGTATTAATAGAAGTATTATTATTATTATTATTATTATTATTATTATTATTATTAGTGGTAAAAGTAGTAGTAGTTGTAGTAGTAGTTATAGTAGTTATAGTTGGTATTGTTGTTTCAGTATTATAAATGGTTGTCGTAGTGATATGGACAGCCGAAAAAAAAAACAGAGATAAAAGAGAAAATGTAAAAGAAGAAAAAATATAATAACCATTTAAACTACGACAAAATATCACATTCATTCCATTCAACATTTTAAGCGACGTGATACCCACACACACACACGCACACACACACACACACACACTACATGAAAAGCTTAAAATGTGACTCAACCAAACTTAAAAAGCGTAAAACACAAACAAAAGCAAACCTTGAAAAGAATATAACCCAGGAAAAACACATAACATATCTCCACCAACAGGAAAGCCTCAGAAAAGAAGACAACATTAAGTCAGCCCGAGCCATGCGGAGTGGGCGACATAGTAACACAGAGGCGAAGGGAAAGAAAATAATTGACAGAAACAATAAAGAAGGACACGACCAGAAGCAATAAGGTTAGAAAAATGACAGAAGCAATTAAGAAAGAAAAGGAGAGATGCAATAAGGAAGGAAAATAACCGACAGAATCAATAGAGGAGGAGAGGGACAGAAGCAATAAGGTTTGGGAAATGACAAATAATATGAAGGAAAACAAGTGACAAAAGGAATAAGGGTGAAAAATCAGAGAAAAAATAAGAAAGAAATATAAATGACAGAAACAATAAAGGAGGAGAAGCACAGAAGAAATAAGGTAAAGAAAATGACAGACAAAATAAGGAAGGAAAATAAATGAAAAAAAAGCAGGAAAGGCGTAAAAAGAAAGAAATAGTAAGGAATGAAATTAAATGATAAACAAAAATGAAGGAAAAGCACAAAAGAAATAGAGTTAAGGAAATGACAGACAAAATAAGGAAGGAATATAAAAAAAAAAGCAGGGAAGGCGTAAAAACAAAGAAACAGCAAGGAATGAAAATAAATGATAAACAAAAATGAAGGAAAAGCACAAAAGAAAAAAGTTAAGGAAATGACAGACAAAATAAGGAAGGAAAAGAAAAGAGAGAGCAATAAAGATGTAAAAAAAAATAGAAAGTAAAGTAAATGACAGGAACGAAAAGAGAGGAGAAGGGCGGAGGGAATAAGATTGCAAAAAGGACAGATCTAATAACGAAGAAAAAAAGAATTACGAAATAAATGAGTGTAAAATCGAAGGACCAATAGAGAGGAAAATAAGCGACAGGGACAATATGGGAGGACAGAGGAGACCCAAAATGCACCACTTCCCTTATTGATCGGGAAATGGGGGTTCACTCCTTTTAATTACACTCTGATTCCGAATGGAGCAAACCCAATTCGGTGATGCGATTTCAATTTGCGTTTCGGGTAAAAGAAAAAAAATAAAACGAAAAAAATGGAATATACATTTTTGAATTAAGTTTCATAAACCTTGTCCGGCAGAAGTAGCAAAAGTGTGTGTAGTCGAAAAAAAATACAAGGAAATGAAAATCAGTACTGCTGGTAGTACCGCTGCAGTCGTAAAGCTTAAAAAAATATATGGATGACTCAATAAAAAAATACCAGCCATGTTCTGTCGACGAAATGGTAAACCAAACCAAAACTTGCAAAAACGAGTATAAAACAGAAATTCATGACATTCTACCGACAAGACAAAATAAAAAATAAAAAAAATGAAATTTGTCCCACAGTAAAAAATATATAACCAAACAAACAAAGCAAACCATGTTGTATCTACGAAAAAAAGCAGACAAAACAATGATAACTGGAAAATGAAAATGACTATATTTACAAAACAAACAATCGTAAAATTGAAAATATTAAACCATTTTTATGTCAATAGTGAACTGCCTACAAAAAAGTACACAACGTAAAAGAAATAAAAAAATATATATAACAATTCTAAAAATGAGATAATTGGTAAAAGAAAATCATGACTATATGAATTTGCAGATCAAACAGACGCAAAACTTTAAACATTACACCATTTGTATTTCAGTACCGAACCATCAACAAAAAAAGTACACAACGTAAAAAATAGTAGATGTCATGTAATAAGTATTTAAAAAGACCGTGACAGACAGCTACGTATATTATTCAAGGCGACATTCCATTTACTCGCTCACTCTCGGTCGTTCACCTTCCGGAGGCCACACGCACAGGCATCGTCTATATCACACTCAATATTGCCTCTGTCACCTCGGGATACAAACAAAACGACGTGGTGGACGAGGTAGAGGAGAACAAGACGTGTTAGCCATTTCGAGGAACAGGTTGGGGTAGCACAATGCAGTATTATGATAGGAAATTAATGAAATAATAATAAAAAAATGAAAAAAACGAAGACAATTTGGAAGCGAAACACAATAACGCAAGAAAATGAATATCAAACAACAAAGGGAAGATAAAATAGGTAAGATACAGATAACACAAGAGAAATATAATAGGAAAAGCAATAAAGCAGAATACAGCGAAATAAATACGAGAGGAAGCTAACTAGACAATATAGATATCAGAGAGCAAGAGGAAAGATACTAAATCAAAAATACACGCAGGGAAAAGATGAAACTAAACAAATGGGATTACAAACGAAATAAAAATACAGAAATATATACATGAAATAAATCAGAATGAACGTATAGGATAAGTTTGAACCTTAAAATAAACTGCTGATGAATGTGAAGGAGGACGAGGCCGAGGAGGAAAAGGGAAACAGGAGGAGGAAAAGGAGGAGGAGACAGAGGAGGAGGAGAATAGAAGGACAGTATATACGTATACCACAAAAAAATAAATATATGCATGTGAGGAAGAGAAAATATGCACAGAAATATATAAAAAAAATACAGGTAAGAAACAAATAGATAAGATCGAATTATAAAGAAATAGGAATGAAAACCAAAAAAAAAAAAAAAAATTGTTTGATGAATATATTAAAATAGAATATGAACTAGAAGCAAAAAAATAAAAAATAATACAGATGAATAGCTAAAATAAAGTTCATGATCAGAGAAAAAAAAGGAACAAAGAAACTGCATGCCAAAAACAAAGAGATAAAAGACCGTATCAAAGAAAAATAGAAAAAGAAACCAGAAAGGGAAAAAAGAGAATATCCCGGAAAAGGAATAGGAAAGCCAAAAGAAGGAATGGAAGAATCAAACAGCAAACAGGAGTGAGGTGAAAAGATGGAAAAGTAGATCATACAAAAGACCTAAGCATATGATAGCCATGACGAAGGAATAAAAAGAGAATGCAAAGTAACAAAGAAGAGGAAAACTAAAGGAAAGAAAGAAATAGAGAGTATGTAAGAAAGCATAAAAGCAGAAGAGACAAAATTCAGAACAAGGAAGAGAAGAGCCAAAAAAAAAAAAGGAGGAAATGAGGATAGAAATTTAAAAGGAAGAAAAATGTGGAAATGAAATAACCATGACAACTGAAGGAAAGGAATAAAGAGAGAAAATAAAAGTGAATATGAAAGCTAAAACAAAAAAGCAAAAGGAAAACAGAGGACAGAAAAGAGGAAAGCTAAAATATGAGGCAATGAAGATAGAAATTCAAATATAAGAGAAAAAAAAAGTGAAAATGAAAGAACTCTAAAAACAAAGCACCTTCAGGCTCCTCCACTTCCCTCAGCGGAGTTTTGTTCTCGATTCTTCTTCATTAAGGAGGAGGAAAATGTCTCTCTGAGGAGGAGGAGGAGGAGGAGGAGGAGGAAGAGGAGGAGGAGGAGGAGGAGGAGGAGGAGGAGGAGGAAAAAGAGGAGAAAGAGGAGGAAGAAAAGCAAGAGAATAAATATGTATTCCAACAAACATAAATATACCAATGTGAAAAAGAGAAAACATGCACAGAAATATATATGTAAAAAAAAAAAATACACTAAAATACATGTGTGCAAAAACAAACAGCAAACCACCTTCATTCATAAACCAAAAATACTAAAATACAAGATAAGAATATAAAGAGATACATGAATCAAGGGAAACTTTTTTATATACTTCTTAGCTAGAGATGAAAAAAATGATACATAATTCCTTTTTAACATGTATCTCAACGACTATTTCACACGGTCACTCTCATCACCTTCATTGCCATCAAGTTAGAAAAAGTAAATAAAGAGTAATGAGCCTCACTGTCTTCTCGCCTTTTTTTATACTTTTCTAAGACTTTTTTGTTCCTCTCGTTCATTTTTTTAATTACTCTCGTGGGGAAAGTTTGCTTCTTAGCTCTCCATCCTTTACTTCGCCCCCTCCATGTCCCTCCTTTCTCTCCCTCCCTCCCTCCATCACACCCTTTTTCTCTCTCTCTTCCTTTATCATTCCCATCCTCCCTCCTTTTCTCTCTCTTCCTCTCTCATTTCTTTCCTCCTTCCCTTCGCTCCCTGTCCCCCTTTCTCCCCGTCCCTCCCTCCCTTCCACTCTCTCTTTCTCACTCTCATCTTCTCTCCCTCCCTCCCTCTCTCCCTCCCTCCCTCTCTCCCTTCCACCATTTACTCTACAAGTCTCTGAGCCCCTAGATAATATTTTCCTCCGTACCTCCCTACCTCCGCGATTAGGCAATTTCTCTCTCTCTCTCTCTCTCTCTCTCTCTCTCTCTCTCTCTCTCTCTCTCTCTCTCTCTCTCTCTCTCTCTCTCTCTCTCTCTCATTTGTTTTATTCATCTCATTCTTTTCCCTTCCCAAACTTTTTTTCTCTTCACTAACTATTCTCGCATTATTTATCATGTTTACGCTGACCTCTTCTCTCCTATTATTCCTCCCTTCGCTTATCTCCTCCTCCTCCTCCTCCTCTTCCTCTTCTTTTTCCTCTTCCTCCTCCTCCTCTTTCCTCTCTAATGTCTTCGTGTCTTTTCCTCTTTTCCGTTACTCCCTCTGGCTTATTTTTTCCTCTACTCCTCAGCTCTTTATTTTGTTTTTCTTTCCTCTTTCCTCCATCTCTCCATTACCTCATCATCTGCTCTCTCTCTCTCTCTCTCTCTCTCTCTCTCTCTCTCTCTCTCTCTCTCTCTCTCTCTCTCTCGTGTTATGCTTTCATTAGGAGGAGTGGACTCAACAATTAGTCTTGCATCGTATAAATTTCCTTCCTTCTTTCTTCCCTCCTTCCTTTCTTCCTTCCTTCCTTCCTTCCTTTTTCCCTTCCGGTTGTCCGTCTTTCCTTTCTTCCTTCAACCATTCCTGCTTTCACTGTTCACTTCTTTCCTTCCTCTCTTCCTTCCTTTGTTGCTTCCCCTCATTATTCTTGTTTTCCTTCCTTCCTTTTATACTGTCGTTTCTTTTCTTTCTTCCTTTCTTCCTTTAGAGCCATTCTGCTTTTCTCCTTCACGTCGTTGTTGTTGTTCTTCCTCTTCCTTCTCCTCCTCCTCCTCCTCCTCCTCCTCCAACTCCTTCTCCTCCTTCTTATTTTTCTTCTCCCTACTCAGTTCTTGTCGTTTAAGTATAATAACAAGTTGCTGGAGATACTATGACATGCATCCACTACTACTATTACTACTACTACTACTACTACCACTACTACGTCTGCTACTACAAAGGTAAGGAGTCTAAAAGGAGGTAACATAAGTCTTCGTAATGGCCGGTGGAGCAAATAGCCTCAAGGGAGAAGAAAGGAAGGAAGGGGAGGGGGATTAGGGGGAGGGGAAGGGGGTGGTAGATGAAGGGTGGAATGAATGAAGGGTGGAGGTAGTAGAGTGATGGGCAAATGATGATGAATGGCTGCAGGTAAGAATAGTGATGATGGGAACCTGAGACACAGCATGAAAGGATAGTGAAATGGGGGATAATTCGCCTCTTCTTTTTCTCCTCTTCTTTCTTTACTTTTTATTCCTGTTGTTTTCCTACCTTTTTCTTTTCTTTTTCGTCTTCTTCTTCTTCTTTTTCTTCTTCTTCTTCTTCTTCTTCTTCTTCTTCTTCTTCTTCTACTTCTTCATTTTCCTATTCTGCTTCGTCTTCATGTTTTCCTTGTTCCTCTTTAATCCTTTTCCTTTCTCTCCTCTGCGTGCAAGGATAGTGAAATGGGGGTTGATTCGCTTCTTCTCCTTTCTTCTCCTCCTCCTCCTCCTCCTCCTCCTCCTCCTCCTCCTCCTCCTCCTCCTCCTCCTCCTCTTCTTCTTCTTCTTCTTCTTCTTCTTCTTCTTCTTCTTCTTCTTCTTCTTCTTCTTCATTTTCCACTTCTGATTCGTCTTCCTATTTTCCTTGCTCCTCTTTAATGCTTTTCCTTATTCTCCGTTTATTAGTTTATTTTATGTGTTCTTCCTTTCCTTATTTTTTTCTCCCTTCCTTTCTTCATTACCTCACTATTTTTCTTTCTTCACTGTTTCCTCCTTTTCTTCCTGTCTTCTTTTCTCTCTTCCTCACTTTCTTATTCTTCTTCTGTCCTCTGATTTCTTTCTTTCTTTCTTTCTATCTATCTTTCTTTCTTTCTTAATAAAAATAATTTGGATAACAAGAATAAAACTCTCTTTTGACGTCTTTATTAATCTCTCTCTCTCTCTCTCTCTCTCTCTCTCTCTCTCTCTCTCTCTCTCTCTTCTGCCATTGTTGTCCCTCCATCCATGCGTCTAGACTGATGGAAAGAGAGAGAGAGACTCTCTCTCTCTCTCTCTCTCTCTCTCTCTCTCTCTCTGTTATTTATTCATGGTGGTGTGAGCGGGACGGGGACAGCAAATTGCCACCCCCCTCCTACCCCCTCCGCCCCTACCCCTCCTATTGACTAAAACTTCCTCTGTTCTGCTGGGGAGGGGAGAGAATATGGGGGGAGGGGGGAAAGGGGGTAGGGGGAGAAGAGGAAGGGGTAAGCGTGGAATGAGCGGGAAAACTTGAGAAAGGGAAAGCGTAATACGTTGATAAAGTTATGAGAAGGGGTGAACAGAAAGGGGGAAGATATAAAGGGGAGGTGGAAAAGGGAAGAGGATGGAGGAAGAGAGAAAAGGAGGAAGGAGGAGGGCAGGAGGGTAGGCGTAAACGTGATGATAATTATGTGGAAAAGGAAGAGGAAATGAAGGAAAAGGAAAAAAAGTGAAAAGGGAAAAGAAAGAGGTAGAAGAAGAGGAATGGGAGAGATAAAGAAAAGAGGAAGGGGACAAAAAGAAGAGATAAGAGGAGATGAAAGAATAAAAAGAAGGAAGGAGAGAAAAGGCAGGAGAAACGAAAGGAAAGAGAGAAAAGGGGAGAGGAAGGGAACAGAGGGAAGAGAAAGAGGTAGGCAAAACAAGGAATAAAAAGGAGGAAGAGGGAATACAGGAGGAAATATGTTGACAAAGTTACATGGAAGGGAAAAGGGAAGGGGAGAGGAAAGGGGAAGAGGAAGGGGAGGAAGAGCAAAGAATGAATAAAATGTGTTAATAAGATTACAGAGAATTGAACGCTTTTTGGAAGAAGTCAAAAAGTGTTGAGGAAAGTAGAGGAAAGAGCGTGTAACAAGGTAATGGTGTGTGTGTGTGTGTGTGTGTGTGTGTGTGTGTGTGTGTGTGTGTGTGTGTGTGTGTGTGTGTGTGTGTGTGTGTGTGTGTGTGTGTGTGTGTGTGTGTGTGTGTGTGTGTGTGTGTGTGCGTGTGTGTGTGTGTGATAGCGAGAAATAAGAGGAAGAGGAGGTAAGTGTGACTGAAGAGGTGGAGGAAGAGGATGAAGAGGAGGCGGAGGAGGAGGATTAAGAGAAAACAGAGGAGAAGGAGAGGAAGAGAAAAGTGAAAACAACAAATAGACGCGAGAAGTGGAAACATGACTCCAATTTTTCATGACACACACACACACACACACACACACACACACACACACAGACACACACACACGCACACACACACACACACACACACACACATAAGCAGACACATGCACACACACAGACATATAACTGCCCTTTCCCTCTTACCCCCCCTCACTCCCCCCCCACTTCACCTCTCACCTCCCCCCTCACACAAACGAACCAATACATAAATATTACTCAGAGGAAGGTTATTGAGGTGGTGGTGATGGTGGCGGTGATGGCGGTGTACCTTGCCGCTTCGTTAGTCTGCCATTCACTCCAGTGGCAGGCGGTCTTGACCCTATCCTTCCTTCCTCTATCACACGAAGGGCACAAGAGAAAGAGGAGATGGCCCTACCTATATACTTGCTTATCTTCGTCTCTCTCCTCTTCTTCTCTCTTCTCCTCCTGAAAAAAACATATACACTTGCTTATCTTACTTGCTTATCTTCGTCTCTCTCCTCTTCCTCCTTCTTCTTCTTCTTCTCCTCCTCCTCTAAAACAGCCATATACACTTGCTTATCTTCGTCTCCCTCCTCCTCTTCCTTCTTCTTCATCTCCTCCTCCTTACCTTATAATCACTTGCGTCTATTTTTTCTATACGATAATAACCATCATTCCTATTCCTCTTCTTACATTTTCTTTTCCCTTTTAGTTATTTCCTTTCTAATTCACTTACTCCCATCATTCATCTTTTTTCTCACTTATTTCCATCTTATTCCCCTTTCATTCCTTTTCTCCCAGTCTTCTTCATGTTTCCATATTTTTCTCTATCATTAACGAGCGAGGAAGAGGCGGTAGGAGAGACATAGCGGCCGCCCATTAAACACAACAGCCCCGGGTCGTGAAATATTTACCTTCGTCAGTGTCGCCGGCGTCTTTCAGGGGGAAGGAGCGGCCGTGCGTCACCCCAATAGCGCCGCGACGTTATGATTAAAGAGTGGCATTAAGACCCCGCCGTGCCGCCATCCCCCCGAGGCCCAGAAACAAATGACAATGCGAGAATCATCAACACGCCAGTAATGTTCCTCTTCCTTCCTTCCTTCCTTCCTTCGTTACTGTAACCTTACCCCCGTTTTATTTATTTCTTAATAGGTTCTGTGTGGTATTTTTTCTCTTCCTCCTCCTTACCCTCTCTTCATTGTTATCTTCCTCCTCCTTCTCTTCTTCCTTTTACTTCTCATTTCCCCCCTGTTTTTTTTATCTTACTTCCTCCTCCTCTTCTTCATTCTTTTTCTTCTCCTCTTTTTCTTCTCCATCTGATTTTTCTATACGATAATAACCAACTTTCCCATTCTCCTTCTTCTCCTTCTCTTTTTCCATTTACTTATCCCCTATCACCATCTCTTCTTCCTCTCTGCATATTCCCTCTTATTCTTTTACTCCCACTCTTCTTCCTTTTCATCTACTTTTCTATACGGTAATGAAAAGAGTAAAAAGTGAGACACATAATAATCACTTAATATTCCGCGACAAGCTTCATATAAAACAAAGAAAGCACACATTTACTTCATCGGCCAAATTTGGAAAAGTCAAATGAAGACAAAGGAAGAAAGACACACAACAAGACAGAAGACCAAGACGATGATACTCCTGTTTCTTCCTACTGTCCTCCTTTCTCGTCCTGCTGCTCTTCCTTCTCCTCCTCCTTCTCCCTTCCTCACGCAAAACAAGTGACATGAGACGCGTTGACGTGAGACAGGACGTGTTTCTCGGGGGAAGTGTCGCGTCGGTGCTACAGCCCTCGACGTCTTTACGAACACCAACGCAAGAATAACTTTTTTGCAACATCGGATACAGATCAAGGACGAAGCACTTGGAGAGCTCGAAAAAGGCTGCTCTGGGAAAGAAAAACTGAATAGGCTGCCAAAAATAGGTGTGATCGAGGCAATAAGAGAATGATGCCCGAAGTATGTTGCTCTGGGAAAGAAAAAAACTGATGGAGAAGTTGCCAAAAAATAAGTGTGATCGAAACAATACGTAGACGAAACTCAACATATGCTACTCTGAGAAAGAAAAACTGATGGAAAAGCTGCCTAAAATAAGTGTGATCCCGTTTAGTTCGGAGGTGTTTTGGTGCTGTCCTCTTGAAACCACACACCGAACAGGAAGACTCTATAAAAAATAAAAGGAAAAAAAAGACGCAAAAAACAAACAAAAAAACAACAACAACAATGACAAAATCAGAAGACCAAAAAAATTAGAAGAGAGAAAGCAACAAACAAGAAAATCAATAAAAAAACAATGACAAAAATCGGAAGACCAAAGTAAAAATCAGAAGAGAGAAAGCAACAAACAAGAAAATCAATAAAAAAAAACAATGACAAAAATCGGAAGACCAAAGTAAAAATCAGAAGAGAGAAATCAGCAAACAATAAAATCAATAAAAAAAAACAATGACAGAAATCGGAACAATAAAATCAACAAAAATCAGTCATCCAATAAAACCAATGAAATGTGAAATTATTTGAAAATTACACAAAGAATAACCAAAGCAAAAAAAAACGTTATTAAAAAAGTTAGAAACCACAAAAAAAGTAGCCAAACAATGGAGCAAAAACCAGAAAAAAATGCTACAGTTGTGTTTGAATGCCGTCGACTTTAATGAATAAATAAATCATTGGGGACAAACTGAACCCCCACAAAATACAAAACCATTAGAAAAAAAGCAATAAAAAACATTCCAAAATCCACACGAACCCGAAAATAATAATCTACATCCGTCAAGCTCGAATTAGTGTCCATCCGTCTACTTTAATCTTCTGGGCGGAGTGCGTAGAGTTTAATTTCTGTGGCGTGTATTTCTGTGATCGGTATTTTCAGGTGCTTCTATTTCTCGCATCAACAAATTCCAGAAACCAAAAAGGAGATTAGTCGGGTTCTAATGAGTGCTTTTTCACTTTCATGGCACAGCGGAGTGGTCAAACTACTTCCGGGGTCATAAAACTACCTATGGATATGTCCCAAACTCCAAAATCCTACGAAAACCTTGTCGAATATGTGTGCTTGGACGCCGAAATGTTAAAGAATATGACCCTGTGTACCATTCTGAGCTCCCTTTGTCTCTGCCTCACCATGTAAAACCTTCGAAACTCTATGCCTTCTTAACCTCACCAGCCATGGCCTCTCCTTGAAGTCCCTAAAGCTTTCTCTACTGTGGTGAAGAATTTAGTCTTATGGAAATGACCTCACGCATGACATAAGTAGACAGACAGATAGATAGATAGATAGATAGATAGATAGATAGATAGATAGATACAGATAGATAGATAGACAGATAGAGAGAAAGAGAGAGACGGGGAGAGACAGAGAGAAGCAGGGAGAGAGACAAAGAGAAACAGGGAGAGACAGAGAGATAAAGGAATGCTGTGTAATTATTGCCCTCCATATTTCATTCTTTCGATATATATCTCTCTCCAGCACATAAACACACATACCCCCCCACACACACACACACACACACACACACACACACACACACACACACACACACACACACACACACACACACACACACAGAAAGGCACACACACGCTAATGTCATCACGCTGATAATGGACACACGGGAAGGGGAGGGGACCTGTAGGCACTATAACCCTTTTACCTGGTCCTGCCTTTCTCCTCCGGCGTCTAGGAATCCCGACACAGTAGCTTGAGACCCTTTTTAGACTCCCTGAACCCCCATCACCATCAACCGAGCCCTGACACGCCCTAGGGAGAACGTGTTAAGGTTTAGTGGCTTTCGGGATGAGGTGCAAGGAATCTGGTTTTCAGGGACCGTCCACGTGTTTGATAAAAGATAAGCACAGGTGTATGTTAATATGTATATGTATAGGGAAGAGTATACGTATATTTAACTACTGCTATACAGTAAGGAAAACAGGGGAAAAGGGAAAAACAAACAGAAAAAACACTAATACTAAAATAATAGCTGCAGTGATTAGCGTTTTTTCCCTTTTTTTGCCCTTGGACTCCTCCCTTCACTGTAAAAAAAAGAAGCCGTGTGTGTGGGTTGATGGAGGCGGGGATGGGGGGAAGGGCATCCATATATTGCACCTAATCTATTGGCATCCCATTCTTCTCTCTCTCCTTTTCCTCCTGCCACCATCTTCCTTTTCTCCGTCTTCCTTCCCATGTCCTTCCCACCCACCATAAAACAGAATCTTCAATGCCAACCCAAAGATCAGAATATAAACTGGGACGATAAACTGAAAACCGAGAACCTTTGTCAGTCAAGTCGGGGCTCCCTGGTAATTTATGTCTACCAACGAGTCTGACATTTCACTGATCTTTGTCGCCATGAATGTTTAACTCCTCCGATGGCTCATCAAATACAAAAAATGTGGGTGGACAAATCCTTGACCACAGGCGGCAAGAAACCCGAGATAATGTACACATCGCTTCTCTCAATAAAAATAACGTTCTTTTCTTCATTTATCTATTAGTCATGTTAAATGTTTACTCGGACTATTTATCTTTTAACCTTTGGCTACATGCCTTTACGAATAATTGAAAGGAAAAAGCAGATTTGAAATGATTAGGTGAAGTTCATGCCAACACAGATTTTACCTTCACGACCACCGACGCGAGGCAGCGTCCACCAAACGACAGCCAATCACATGCAACGGCGCAAGAAGAGGAGGCGGAGCTTATCCAGCGAAGGAACCAATGAGATGAGCCTCGAGGAAGGTGATGGGAGGAGCCTAGCGTTCAAGGTTACTATTAGGAAAACACATGGACGACAAAGGGAGGAGCTTATTCGCCACGGTAACCAAAATATATATATAAAAAAAAAAAAATTAGGGAGAGTGGGAGGGGAAAGACCAATTAATTAACAGGTGAGGAGAGCTAAGTGATCCAGGTCATGGCCATTACAGTTCCCCGCCCTCTAATGACACTTAACACCGCGGGGACGTAATTCCACCCTCATCAACATCGTCACCTAACAAGGGAACTTAAACCCAGGCAAGGCTCGAGGTCAGGAAATGCTCTGTAATGACTGTGTGTGCAAGCCCCGAGTGGCTGGGTCAAGGGAAGCCTGCCAATACCGAGGCAAATTATTACTGCTCATTACGGACCCTCTTTCCTCCTCCTCCTCCTCCTCCTCCTCCTGCTCCAACTCCTCCTCTTCTTCCTCCTCCTCGTTCTCGTCCTCCTCCTTCCTCTCCAATTCCTCAACGTAATCACCATAATTATCAGACATCCATTACTGGCGCCCTGCAATGCAAAGACAGCACTCCGACCTTCACCTCACATCCTGGCAAGTCGTGCATCTCATCTTCAAAGAGACGAAGAAACGAGCACAACTTTAACCGCCTCCACCTTTCACTCGTGTCTTGAAGGTTTCTCTTGTTTTCTGTGGCGCTTAGTCTGGGAACGCAAGGAAGGGTAACCAATGCAGTTTTCACCTTTCATCTTAACTATTCGCGTATTTTAACATCGAGCACATTATCATACGACGCCATTGACTTTCCTATATGAAGTTTTGCTTATTTTGCTTCTTTTAACATCTGTAATCCGGCAAAATATGTAAGGATTATCAAGGCCCTTTCCACCATTTATCTTAGCAATTCCCGTATTTTAACTTCGAAAAGATTAAGATACTAACACTATTTACTTTCCTGTCTGAAGATTTGTTTATTTTTGGTTCTTTTTGCGTCTGTAACACGATAAAATATGGAAGGGTTATCAAGGCCCTTCTCACCATTCATCTTAGCTATTCATGTATCGTAACTTCGAATATATTGACATAGAGACAGCCTTAACTTTCCTGCCTGAAGATTTGTTTATATTTGGTTCTTTTTGCGTCTGTAACACAATAAAATATGGAAGGGTTATCAAGGCCCTTCTCACCATTCATCTTAGCTATTCATGTATCGTAACTTCGAATATATTGACATAGAGACAGCCTTAACTTTCCTATCTGAAGATTTGTTTATATTTCCTTCGTTTCGAGTCTGCAGTCCGGCAAAAAACATGAGCTTATGAAGGCACCTTTCATTTCTCATATTAGCTATTCGCGCATTTCAACTTCAGAAACATGAACATACTGACGCCATTGCCTTTCCTGTCTGAGGGTTTGTCTATTTTGCTTTTTCCCGCGTCGGTAATGCGGCAAAGCAAGGGAGGTTTATCAAGGCACTTTTCGCAATTTATCTGCAATTTCAAACAGACTAGCATACAATTGAGGTCACTTTCTCGTCTATTATGTCGAGGTTATTTTTGCCTCCTTCTGTGTCTCTGGTGTCTACTGAGAGGGTTACCAAGGGATTCAAACTCTCCACCTTTTATCTTTCCCTTCAAACAGACCAGCACAGAGATATAACTTCGCGGTCTATATTCGTCGAGGTAATTTTTGTCACCTTCAGCGTCTCTTGTCTGGCGGAAACTGAGTGATTTACCATGGGACATTTTTTCTTCCACTTCGAACAGAGAAGCCACTGAGATCACTACCTCATCTGTATTCGTCGAGGTTATTTTTGTATCCTTCAGTTTCTGGTCGGACAAGGAACGAAAGGGATACCAAGGGACTTGAACTCTTCACCTTTTACTTTTCACTTCAAACAGACAAGGGCGTTGAATCACTACCTCATCTGTATTCGTCGACGTTATTCTTTCCCCTTTCAGTCTCTCGTCGCACAGGGAATGAGAGGGTAACCAAAGAATGCAAACTTTTCATCTTTTATCTTTCACTTCGAACTGACTAGCGCATTGAGGTCACTTCCTCTCCTATCTTCATCGAGGTATTTCTTGCCTACTTCAGCGTCTGGTCGGTCAGCTAAGGAGGGGCGGGGGGAGGTTACCAGGACACCAAAGCTCTCCCAAGTGACCTCAGTTACATCTTTTGAGCCCCAGGGAATCAAACGGTGCTCAGAATTAAGATAACTTGAAACGCCTACAATGCACTGTCACACGAGGGATTGGAAGGAGGGGGAGAGGGAGGGAGACGATATATGTATGAGAGGAAGGAGAGAGGGCTTGAGGAATGCTGGAGAGGAGGAAACTGGAGAGAACATGTAGGAGACAGGAGGCAAGGGAGGGAGCGTCTCTGGGGGGGGGGGGGCAGAGGCAGCGGACATGGCGCGGTGCAATATTTTCTGGTGTCCTTTGAGGTTACAATGAGGCAACAACATGGCGGGGGTCTCTCTCTCTCTCTCTCTCTCTCTCTCTCTCATGCACAGGCAGACTAGTGGTTTCAAGGACGCGTGTGAGCTTGAAACACACACACACACACACACACACACACACACACACACACACACACACACACACACACACACCAAAACTTTATAAAACTAACCACAAAACGTAAAAACAAAATAGAAAAAACGAAACAAAAAAATATACTCCACCCCTTTCCTTGACATAAAAAAGTAGAGAGTTGAGAGCGAGAATGCGAGAAGGCATTTGTGGTCGCGCTAGGGGCAAGTGAAGCTTCGGAACCGACTCGACTCCTGCTTCGGGGCCTCGGTGGGCGGGCCGGGTAATATATAGAGGTGGGGAGGATGGATCACCTTGGGGAACGCCACAAGTGTGTAGTAAATTGTCGCTCTTGTCTCACGCCCTCGAGTTTCCTGTGGTCAGCCAGCGAAAGTTGAGAGAGAGAGAGAGAGAGAGAGAGAGAGAGAGAGAGAGAGAGAGAGAGAGAGAGAGAGAGAGAGAGAGAGAAAAATAATAATAAGACTTCCGAAATTAACTTCTCTTTGGGTCCCTTATCTCTACTCTTTTCTCGTTATTTTTTGCCCTTCAGCTGCTTCCTTTAATAAAAAAAGTACACAAACAACACCAAAACCACCACCATCAATAACAATAATAATAGTAATAATGATAATGATAATAATAACGAATCCAATCTAAAATCAACTCCATCCACGATCGCCAATGATTTCAAGACGATAATGATAATGATGAATGATGATGATGACGCTGTTCGGATTGCCCCAGAACTAAGCTGTAATTAGGGTCATTAAAAGCTTCCCCTAATTAGTCCTCCGGGAGCGTCTAATGGGGATTTGAATTACCGAGCTACTTACTATAACAAGGAAGGCTCATGATGCGTCTCCTCCTCCGCCTCCTACTCCTCCTCCTCCTCCTCTTCCTCCTCTTCTTCTCCTCCTTACTCGATCATCCTCCTTACCCGATCTTCCTCCTCACACTGGATCTCATGTTCCTTCTCCTCCTTACCCAATCTTCCTCCTCCTCCTCCTCGTACTCCTCCTCCTCCTCCTCCTCCTCTTCTTCTCCTTACTCGATCCTCCTCCTTACCCGATCCTCCTCCTCCCACTGGATCTCATGTTCCAACTCCTCCTTACTCCTCCTCCTCCTCCTCCTCCTCCTCCTCCTCCTCCTCTTCCTCCTCCTCCTACTCGTCTTCCTCTCCTCAGCCACACAATGCACGGGTCTCCCCTCTAAAGAAAATAAGAGACTCCGAAAGAAAACGTGGATTAAAAACAAAGGAAGGCGCAGCGAGGTAATGAGCGAGAATAATTGAGACTTCAGGTGTGGAAATTAAAGGAAGAGAAGCGAAATTAGTGCGATGAGGAATAAACGTCACACCGAATTAATGGAGTGATTCGTTATTGTCCAGAGGAGGAAAAAATAACAAGATGAAGAAAATTAGTTATAAGAAAGAAAAAAAAAGTTGCTGAAAGGTAAATGAAAATGCGAGGATCAGACTGAAGTGAAGTCAAGAATAACAAACATTTAGACAAACAAAAAGAGCAAAACAAAAATAGCTGTGACACAACAACAAAAAAAAAAGGAGTTGAAAATAAAGTTTGGAGGTTACTGAGAAATACACGAGGTTCCGAGCACGCACGCACACGCATACGCACACGCACACACACACAGACACACACACACAGACATGAACGAGACACTAACACAACCTGGCGACTTTTTTCATGATTTTAAGTTAGACAAAAAAAGAATAAACGAAGAAAAAAAAGAATAATAAGAGGAAACAAAACAGTCTTGTGTTTATAAGATTTAGACACACACACACACACACACACACACACACACACACACACACACACACACACACACACACACACACACAGATTCAACTCCCCACACTCATACCCACACACGCCCTCACCCCCCCTCCCCAGACCCTTCCATCCCCCCCCCCCACAAGCTGACGGTAATGAGGGGCGGCTGTGAGGTGCGGGTGCAGGCGTGGCTCGCGACAGGTGAGAGAAGGACAAAAGCGCCTCCCCTCACCCGCACAAAGGTGTTTTGGAGCCGCGCTAATCAGATCCCGCCCTCCTTGTAGACGCTCAGGTGTTCCCGCTGCCGGTCACGCACGCACACAGGTAAACATCAGGTAAATTAGATTCCCTCTCACTTATTGTGCAGGAAACAGTCGGGTCCTTACGCTGTTGATATGGTACAGTAATTCACAACAATAAGAACAAGAACAACAGCAACAAGCACGGAAGGGCAAGAAGAAGAAGAAGAGGAGGAGGACGAGGAAGAGAAAGGAAAACAAGAAGAGGAAGAGAAGGTCTGAAGGAGAAGGATGAAAATGGAGAAAGAGAAGAAGGAGGAGGAACAAGAGGAGGAAGAAAATAAGGAGGAAGAGGGACAAGAGAAAGAGGAGGAGGAGATGGGCAAAGGTGAGGAGGAAGAGAAACAAATGGAAGAGAAGGAGGAAGAGAAGCAGAAAGAGAAAGAGAAGAAGGAGGAGGAACAAGAGAAGGACGAAAAGAAGGAGGACGAGAAGGCCGAGGAGGAGGAAAAGGAACCAGAGGAGGAGGAGAAGAAGATGGGCAAGGGTGAAGAGGAAGAGAAACAAATGGAAGAGAATGAAGAGGAGAAGCAGAAAGAGAAAGAAAAGAAGGAGGAACAAGAGAAGGACGAAAAGAAGGAGGACGAGAAGGCCGAGGAGGAGGAGGAAGAGGGACAACAAGAGGAAGAGGAAGAGGAGCACGGACAGTGACATCCTCCTCCTCCTCCTCAGTCACCGGAACACACTAGAACAGAAAAGGACACAAGTTTTTTTCTGTACATTTTTTTCCGAGCAAGTTTGGAGCAAGGGAGAGGCCTAAGTGAACAATACGGGTGGCGGGGGGGAGGGAGAGGCAAGGAAAGAGTCTCAAGAAGAATAAAAGGAGGAGGAAAAGGGAGAAGGAGTGCTCAGTTTTTCTTCCGTGTGGCATTCAATGGAGAGAGGTTGAGATAGTGATGCTGGGACTGAAACTAAAATCTATCAATCTGTCTATCTATCTATCTATACAAAAACATAGAAAGAAAACACAACAACGCACAAATCCCTTCTATAGCTCAACGCAAGAAACTGAACAAAATGGGATTACACTCTAACACTAATTCTTTCATGTTGAGTTATTGCAAGGCTTAAAAGGATATATAGAGTTTATCTCCAACGCTCTAATAAACTTACACGAATTAATAAAAAACATGTAAAGAGTTAAATCCAATATTCACATTCCCTTTTACTGCTATATGTATAAATAAATAATATATAGAAGGAGACCACATGCCAACCTTTCAAATCCTTCATGTTGCTTTACCACTTAAGACACGCCATGACCGGAAATATCGATCTTGCCACCATTAGCACAACCCTTATCATTGTCACCATTGCTGTTATTATTGCATCGTGGAATAGTGGTGGAAGGGCGGCTGTGAGGTGGTGATTTGAAGTGCCTGGACTCACAAATGTCATACCTCACCCCCGCCTCCCTCCTCTGCTCCCTACCCGGTCACTACTACCACGACTATTACTGCAACTACTGCTATTATCCTCATGACCACCACCACCACCACCACTATTACCTGTACTCTCTAGGTAATTACTACAAACGTATGTACACTACACCTGGATATTACCTTTGCCACTACACCGCCACAATCACCACGCCATCTACACCACTTTTATACCTGGATGAATTTACCATTATTTGCACCATTAGCACCTCCTTTCCTTCCCTACCATCACAACCCCATCTTCATCACGAACATTACTATCATCATCATTATCACCACAGCAAGCATACACCTCTATCTAGGCTTGTAGAATTCCCGGGAATTTTGAACTGAGAAACTTTCCTTAGTAACTTTGGAAATTTTCGGGAATTTTATGAAATCTTTGGGAACTTTGAGAATTGAGAAAAATTTACAAGTTCGCCTATGGCGCCTTTAGTTTTTTTTTTTTTTTTACAGAAGTTATTGTTGCCTCCTTAGACTTCAGTTTTAGGAGGCTGTTAGCGAATCTCCCTGAGCCCGGTGGCGGCGCAGGCAGGATTGTTTAAGTGACGACTATTGAGGCGCATGCGCCCTCTGGTTAACCTAACCTAACCTAACCCAACAAAACATCATACAACCTATAGGTCTTGGTTCAGAAAATTCATATATGCTTCCTTACTAATGAAACTTTCTTTACAACAAAGTGAGGTCATTCTTTGTTGATTTATACCATAAGGTGCTGGCAATCATGTGTTTGAAGATACCCTAAACTTAACCTAACCTAACCTAACAAAACCCCAAACAGTTGCTATAGTTCTTGACTCAGAAAATTCATATATGCTTCCTTACTAATGAGACTTTCTATACAACAAAGTGAGGTCATTCTTTAATGATTTATACCATAAATCATGTGTTTGAAGAAACCCTAAATTTAACCTAACCTAACCTAACCTAACATAACCTAACAAAACCCCAAACAATAATATAGGTCTTAACACGGAAAATTTATGTGCTTCCTTACCAATGAGACTTTCTGTACAAAAAAGTGAGGTCATTCTTTGTTGATTTACATCATAAGTTTCGGCCTATCATGTGTTTGAAAATACTTTAAACTTAACCTAACAAAACCCCAAACAGTTACTATAGGTCTATAGGTCAGAAATTCATATATGCTTCTTTACTAATGAAAATTTCTATACAACAAAGCGAGGTTATTCTTTGTTGATTCAAACCATAAGGTGCTGGCAATCATGTGTTTGAAGATACCCTAAACTTTAGGGTATCTTCAAACACATGATTGCCAAAACTTAATTTATCCTAACGTCCAAACAGCTACTATAGGGCATGACTCGGAATATTCATATATGCTGCCTTACTAATGAGACTTTCTATACAACAAAGTGAGGTCATTCTTTGTTGATTTATACTTTAAGGTGCTGCCTCTGATGTGTTTGATGATACCCTAAACTCATCCTAACCTAACCTAACAAAATCCCAAACATTTACTATAGATCTTGACTCAGAAAATTCTTACAAGCTTCCTTACTACTGAGACTTTCTATGCAACAAAGTGAGGTCATTCTTTGTTGATTTATATCATAAGGTGCTGGCAATCATGTCTTTGAAAATACTTTAAATAACCTAACCTAACCTAACCTAACAAAACAAAACCTCAAACATAACTATAGGTACTGACTCAGAAAATTCATATATGCTTCCTTACTAATGAGACTTTCTACACAACAAAGTGAGGTAGTTCTTTGTTGATTTATACCATAAGTTGCTGGCTACCATGTGGTTGAAGATGCCCATCCTGACCTAACAAAACCACAAAAGTTACCATGCATCTTGACTCAGAAAAGTCATATTTTCTTCTTTACTTAATGAGACTTTCCATGCAACACAGTGAAGGCTTTCTTTGTAAATTTATGTTATAGGTGTCTGGATATTATATGTTTGAAAGTTCCTTAAACTTAACCCAACCTATTGGAAATACAATTTTTGTTGCTTAAAACTTTTTAATTCATAGTTATATTTTACATAATTGGTTTGTTTAATAATACAAATACACATGTGAAAAATTTGAAAATTCTCGAAAATTCCCAAAATTCCCGGAAACTTTCCTTGGTAAGTTTCTGTTTTCCGGAAACTTTCCAACCCTAGTCCTATCACCACTTCCACTACCCTCAGTCACCACCTAGAACAAACCATCATCACCACCGTCACCACCACTACCACCACCACCCTACCATCGCATCCAACACCAGGTATATATTTTTGTAGCCAATTTTCACACACACACACACACACACACACACACACACACACACACACACACACACACACACATACGTCCTCGCTCCTCCCCTTGATCTCCAAAAGCCTCCCATTACGGACGTGCGGCAGAGCGACAGAAGGACATACGAAAAAATATGGAAAGGGGCGAATGAAAAAGGCGACAGGAATACTCGTAATGCATCACCACATTAACTCAGACTTTTGGCAAGGCCGCTTCGCTCCCCCCTTGGTAATTACGCTCAATTTCACGCCATACACGAGGACTAATTGACGCGGGTTAGAAAAATGGTCTCCGTTTTGGGACGAACCGACGCCCGCCGCTGCCGAAAATGTAACGAGTCGGGCAGGATAGTTTCCGACGCCGCGGGAAAAACGACAAAATGATAAATGAATAAAAATATGAATTGATAAAAAAAAGTATATGAAAAACTGAAACTAACAAATATATAAAAAAATAACTGAGAGAAAGTAAATGAAAAAAATTAAAGTAACAAGTATATAAGTAAAAAATGAATTGATATATAGTAAATGAATGAAGTGAAAGTAACAAATATATAAAGAGAAAATGATTTGACAAAACGTAAATAAATAATATAAATTAATCTAACGAGTAATTAAGAAAATAATTAAATAGTAAATGAAATGAATAAATATACACTAATTAATTTATTGTCCTCTTTCGTCTTTTCTTTTCCTATTTCATAACTAACAGGATAATCGTACACTTTTCCCCATCTTCCAAAAATATATAAGAGGAAGTTATTTGGAGACATAAGGTTTGATAATTGCAGGTGTTAATTATGACCAAAAAGCTAAGACACCGTATTGAGAAGCACTAACTATACAACAAAATAATAAAAAAAATACAAAAAATATAACAAAAACAACACAAACAAATAAATAAGCTTAGGTATTACTGAAAATCATTGAGAGGGATGCGAATCGAGTGGGGTGAGAGGGGCGCGGAGTGTTGTGTGGAAGGCTTAAATAGAGTGGGTGTTGCATGAAGTGAGTGGAGGCTGTTGTCTGTGCTGAGTGGGTTGTGTTGAGAGTTGGTGAGAGGGCTTGAGAAGCTGCACCCAAAGATAATGAGGTGGAGAGTGAATGAGTGGAAGGAGTGAGTGTTGCATGACGTGAGTGGAGGGAGAGTCTGTGCTGAGGGTTGGTAAGAGGGCTGAAGAGGCTGTGCCCTAAGATAATGAGGTGGAGAGGGAGTGAGTAGGCCGCTCCATCAACATTCACTCTCACCTCATTCCCATTCTCATTCGTCCCCAAAACCAATCTGAATTCCTTTTTATTACTTTCCTCTGGCCTTCTACCCTCCCTCCCTTACTCCCTCCCTCCGTCCCTCGCTCTCTCCCCTTTCTTCATCTATCCAATCTTTCCACTTCCCCAATTACCCTTCAACTATTTTTCACCTATTCCACTTCGTTTGCTTTTCTATATTTTCCCTTCCTCTGTCTTATTCTTCCGTTCCTCTCCATCTACTTCACCTTTTCTTCTCTTCCTCTTCCTTTACTCACTTCCCACTTTTCCTTTCTGTTTGCCTTTCTATCTCCGTCTTTTATCTATCTTTCTCTCCCCTCCCCACCCACTTGCTATCACCGCTTCTTCTTTCTCCATCTATCTCTCCCTCTCTCTCCTTCCCTCCATCTCTCCACGGGCCTCCATCTCATTAAACAGTGATGGAAATATTGCCTCCGACAACTCCGTGAAAGACACAATTTTCCTCGAAGCGAAAACATTAAATGAAATGACAAATTAGTTTTAGCTTCTTTCATCTCAGTTTCAAGTGTGTGGAGGCGAGGAGTTTGTGTGTGTGTGTGTGTGTGTGTGTGTGTGTGTGTGTGTGTGTGTGAGAGACGGAAGGGGGGGGGGAAGGATGGAAGGAGCAGAATGAGGACGTGAGAGGACGCGAGGATGAGGAAGCTAATTAGGATAAAGGAAGGGGAAGGGGGAGGAGGAGAAGAAGGAGGAGGGGGGAAGAGGGCGGGATGGGAGGGCTAAATTACGTTCTGGAAAATGGGAAACATATGAATGAAAAACGATAACCAAACGATATACATCTGACTACTACTGTTACAACAACTACTACTACTACTACTACTACTACAACTACTACTACCACTGATAACATTGATGCTGTCTTAGTTATACTCCAAAAACATAACAACCTAACCATTGCAGCGGGAAGGTTATTGTGCAAGAGATGAAAAGAACGACGCTGAAATAAATGTAAGGAAAAGAAAAATAAATAGAGCCTGTAACCTCTCTCTCTCTCTCTCTCTCTCTCTCTTCACCGGCTGCCACGGGGTGAAACAAAAAGGCAATTCTCGGTGAAACTGACGCGAATTTGCCTTTGCCTTATTTATGGAGCCACCGCGACCACCTTAATGAATACTGGATTAGGTGAGCCAGGTGAGGGGGGGCGGGGAGGGGGGAAGGTGGGCGAAGAGGGGGAGGAAGGGAAGGGGGTCGGGTGGGAGGCTGGCGCTGGGTAAATTAATCCCAAGACTTTCTCTCTCTCTCTCTCTCTCTCTCTCTCTCTCTCTCTCTCTCTCTCTCTCTCTCTCTCTCTTGATTTGATACCTCTCCCTCAGGCACCCTTTTTTTTTCTTTCTTTCTTTCTTCCTCTTCTTTCTTTCCTCCTCTTCTTCTTTTCTTCTTCCTTTTCTTTTTCTTATTTTATCCTGTCTCCTTCTCTCCTCGTCCTCCTCCTCCTCCTCCTCCTCCTCCTCCTCCTCCTCCTCCTCCTCCTCCCGAATTAAAGGTAAACCTCCAGACGGACTGATATTAAGAAGTCAAGGAAAGTTTATGTTGTGAAATTTTAAGGAGAGAGAGAGAGAGAGAGAGAGAGAGAGAGAGAGAGAGAGAGAGAGAGAGAGAGAGAGAGAGAGAGAGAGAGAGAGAGAGAGAGAGAGAGAGAGAGAGAGAGAGAAAAACAGGAATGAAAGTAAAGAGAAAGAAAGTGAGGCAATTAAATTCCTCTCTTGAAAGGAACCATAAATATTTACTAAGACGATAACACACACACACACACACACACACACACACACACACACACACACACACACACACAAACACCTTCAAAGCTAGGAAGGAGCAGAGAGCAAGAGGGAAGAGGAGGACGAAAGGATCTGACTTGAGGGAGTATCACGGAAGTTAGGAAGAGGAAGAGGAGGAGAAGATGGAGGAGGAGGAGGACGAGGCGGAGGAGGAGGAGGGGGAGGAGGAGGAGGAGGAGGACGAGGGGTACGGACGCCAGAGGGCAAGAGGCTGACGTTCTGAGCCTAGGAGGGAACCGCCAGCACTCAAAGTCACACAATGGAGGGAAGTGATGGAAGGGTGGAAGGGCGGGGCGAGGAGAGGAGAAAAGGAAAAGGAAAAGAAGGTGGCTGTCTGAGAGAGGGAAAGATGACGTAAGAGGTGTAAGGAAAAGAAAATGAAAGGATGAAGAGGAAGAGGGCAGGAGGGCAAGATAAGGTGTGTCTAATGAAAAAAGAAAATGGAAAAAGAAAAGAGAAGGAGGAACGATAATAATCAAGGGAGAGGATGAGGAAGATGTCAAGAGAAGGCTATTGTGTGAGAGGAAATAACGATGAAATAAGTGAAAGGAAAATAATAAAAATAATGGGAAAATGACGGATGATCGAGAAAAAGAAAAAAGGAAGACAGAAAAGACGATGAATGTCAGAGGTAGGAAAAAATAACGAAAGAGGCTCATAAAAGAAAAAAAACATGAGGGGGAAGGGAAGTGGAAGGAGGAAGATAAAAGAGGGAGAAGGAAATGAAGGTGTATCTAAAAGAGCAAATAATGACGAAAGAGGTATAAGGAAAAGGAGAAAATAGGGAGAACAGGGAAGGGAACGAACAAGAGGAGAAAAAGAAGACTGGGCTACAGGACAGGTACCAAACAGCACATCAACATCTGGCACAGTCTAAGGAGTCATCTAGCGGGCGGGAAAAACAACACCAACCAGCCAACCAACCAGCACCTGTTTTAGTTTGATCTGTTTAGGGAACGTTGGGACGCTTTGGGGCCGAGCAAAGCCGACCAAAAGAAACAAGCGAGAGAAAGCTCAGGAAACGTTGAAAAAGGGAGAAAAAATAGCGGAAAAGGTGGGAAAAAGTAAGGAAAAGACGGAAAAAAGATAAAAGGCGGAGCATGAAGAAAATACCGGAAAATGCGTTGGAAAAGGCATGATAAACGTTAGAAAGATTGGAAAATCGTTGAAAAGAAAAAATCGTAGAAAAGGCTGGAAAACGTTGGAAAAGGGAGGAAAAACGGGTAAAGGGAGGAAAAACGTCGAAAAAGCGAGGGTAAACGTTGGAAAAGGGAGCAAAAACGTTGGACAAGGGCGGAAAAAACGTTGGAAAAGGGAGGGAAAACGTTGAAAAAGGGAGGAAAAACGTTGGAAAAAGGGAGATAAACGTTGGAAAAGAGAGGAAAATGTTGAAAAGGGGAGGTAAAACGTTGGAAAAAGAAGGAAAAACGTTGGAAAAAAGGAAAAACGTTGGAAAAGGGAGGAAAAACGTTGGAAAAGGGAGGAAAAACGTTGGAAAAGGGAGGAAAAACGTTGAAAAGGGAGGAAAAACGTTGGAAAAGGGAGAAAAAACGTTGAAAAAAGGAGAAACTTTGGAAAAGGGAGGAAAAACGTTACAAAAGGGAGAAAAAACGTTGGAAAAGGGAGAAAAAGTTGGGAAGGGAGGAAAAACGTTGGAAAAGGGAGAAAAAACGTTGGAAAAGGGAGAAAAAACGTTGGGAAGAGGGGGAAAAACATTGGAAAGGGAGGAAAAACGCTGGAAAAAGGGGGAAAACGTTGGAAAGGGAGGAAAAACGCTGGAAAAAGGGGGAAAACGTTGGAAAGGGAGGAAAAACGCTGGAAAAAGGGGGAAAACGTTGGAAAGACTCAAAGGTCTAAATTTCAGTAAGCAACCTGAGAAAAATAAAAGGCAAAGGTGGGTGGTGCCTCGGGCCGGGGAGGGGAGACTATTTTTTCTCCAGTTTTCCCTTCCCTCTTTCCCCTCTCCCCTCTTTTCTGCTATATCTTTCAATTCTCCTTTTTCACTTTTCACCCTCCATATTTCTTTCTTTTTTGTTCTTCTCCATTTCTCTCCTGTTTGTTCTCTCTTTTTAATCTTCCCTTCTTTTCTTTTTCCTTTCTTCTACTCTTTTTTTGTTCCATCCTTCCTTTTTCCTTTCTTCTCTGCTCTCTTCTTCCATCTTCCTTTTCTCTGTTTTTCCTTCTGCTCTTTTCTCTTCCATTTTTCCTTTTTTTCTGTTCTCTCCTTCCATTTCCCTTTCTTTACTGTTCTCTTCTTTCATCTTCCTTTCTTCTCTTCTCTCCTCTAATCTCCTCTTGTTTTCTCTTCTCTCTTCATCTCATTTCTTTCCTTTCTCTCCTTTTTACACTTTCCCCTCTTCTTCCTTTCTCCCTTTCGCGTTTTTAATCTTTTCCTTCTCCCTCCTCTTTCCTAAATCATAGTTCCCTTTCTTTCTCTCCTCACCTTCCCATCGTTCTTCTGTCTCACCTCTTAACATCTACCTTTCTATCATTGTTATTACTTATGCATCATTCATTTCGCATTTTTCCATTTTTTTCTTCCTGTTTTCCTCCTTGTTTTTGCCTATTTTCCACTTCCTTCCCCTGCGTATTTCCTTCCTTCCTTCCTTCCTTCCTTCCTTCCACACCTTCTTTATCAGTGCAACCCCTCGCTTCCTTTTTTCTCTCCTTCCCTACCTTCCTTTTCTCCATCCCTTCCGTTTCCTTTCCCTCCAGCTCCATCCCTGCTTCCCCTTCTTACATTTTATGCTCTCCTCCTTCTCTTTCTTCCCTCGTCCCCTTCCTTCTTCCCTCCCTACCTCCCTCTTTCTCTCCCTCTCTCCCTCTCCCTCCTGTCCAACTTTAATGTGGGGGAAATGGAGTTTTGATTTCTCGAGTTTTCTTCTTTCTAATGTTTTTTTTTTCTTCGTAGTTTCGTTCCTGTTTTATTTTAATGTGTTTACTCTCTTTCTCTCTCTCTCACGCTCACGCACACACACACACACACACACACACACACACACACACACACACACACACACACACACACACACACGAATAATATAATCTTTTTTTCCAAATTTTCATAACCATCAATTAGGGATGCTTGCTTACCATTAGAAGAGGAAAGGACGGAGGGAAAGAAGAAAGAGAAGGAGGAGGAAGAGGAGGAGGAAAAGGAGGAGGAAGAGGAGGGAGGAGGAGCGGGAAGAGGAGGAGAGAGACGCAGGAGGAGGAAAGGAGAGGCAAAAGAAGGAATGTCTTGGCGGTCTGAATAATGCATGACAGCGATGAATAAGAGAAAGCCGGAGTTGAGGAAGTGAAGGAGTTAGTGGAAGAAATGAAATAAAATAAGATGGAATAACAAGGACGACGCCATTATAGAACCAACGTCCCGCATGAAGATGAGACAGACAGACCGAGGAAAGACAGGTGAGTTGAGACAGACGGGCGGACGGAGGATGAAGCTGAACTAGAGAAAGGAGATTTATGATAAGACAGAAAAAATAGACGAATTAAATTAGAGGAAGAAAATGAAAATACTATCTGGTAAAAGAGAGTTGCGAAAAGATATGTAAAAGACGGATACATTAATGAGGGAATGAGAGACAGATAGAAATATTGATGAAAATAGACAGGTAAAAGAACAGTTGATAAGATAAACAGTTGATAAGAGAAAGAGACAGGTAGAGGGATTAATAAGTAGATTTAGAAAGAGGCAAGAAGATGGCAGATACACAGACAGACATGAGGAAGCAACTGGCGTATGAGAGGAAAGGGAAACAGATGAACAGATGTAGGAAGAAGAAGACATGGAAGAAAGGGAAATTAGTAGACAGTTGTGGAAGTTTTTGGACGGTGATAGATAGATAAACAGAAGTCATTGCTGATTTATCTTGTGTATCGTACCATCACTACTACTACTACTACCACTACTACTACTACTACTACTACTACTGCCAGCACCATCATCTCTACCACCACCACCACCACCACCACTTTCAACAACTCCACCACAAGTAAGAAACCGCGCAAGATAAAGAATAACACGCAGAATAAAAATGCAGAGAAAGAATAAAACCTTTCTCGTATACATTTCTGACGATATGTTGAGAGAGAGAGAGAGAGAGAGAGAGAGAGAGAGAGAGAGAGAGAGAGAGAGAGAGAGAGAGAGAGAGAGAGAGAGAGACGTTGCTTTTTTTACTAGTGACATTCGTACACATGGACCACTGATGGTGGAGCTTTGAAGAAAAAAAATTTGTGCAGTCTGAATTTTGAAAGTATTTGTGAGTTTTGTTACATGTCTACGAAGAAAAATTTTGTGCAATTGTAACAATTCGCAAAGTGTTTCTTTTAAAAACCATTTTAAATCTAATCTCTGATCAATCTTCCTCGTTTTATTTTCTGATCTGTGAGTAGGAGTTGGAAAGAAAAGATCGGAGGATTTTTTGCAAGGAGAGAGAGAGAGAGAGAGAGAGAGAGAGAGAGAGAGAGAGAGAGAGAGAGAGAGAGAGAGAGAGAGAGAGAGAGAGAGAGAGAGAGAGAGAGAGAGAGAGAGAGAGAGAGAGAGAGAGAGAGAGTATTGTGAAGAAGCAGGAGTGATCTGGGATGATAGCTGGGAAAGGAAGAAAATAAGAGGAGAGAGGGGAGAAGGAAGGAGGAGGAGGAGGAGAGGGAGGGGAGGAGGAAAGACGAAACACTGCAGAAAGGTGTAAACCAATTAAGGTGTTACAAGGTTAGGTTGATTTAGTTAAGGCGAAGAAAAGTAAGGGAACGTGAGGAAGGGAGGGGAGGAAAGGAAAGAGACGAAAGGAAAGGGGAAGGAGGAAGAGGGAAGGAAGCCAATGAAGGAATGAGTTAAGCAAGAAAAGGGAAAGAAAGGAATGGTATGGAAGATAAGGAAAGATAATGGGAGGTAAAAAAAGGAAAATGAAGGCAAGGGAAGGAAAGGAAGGGAAAGGATGAGGAGAGAAGGTGGGCACAAGAAAGGGTTAACAAAGGAAAGAAGGATGGAGAGAGTGAGAAATAGAAGGGTATATAAGGTAGGAAAGGGAAGGAAAAGGAAAGGAAGAGAAGAGGGTAGGAAAGGAACCATGGACCTGTATACATATCAGTCACACACACACACACACACACACACACACACACTAAAAAAAGACACTATTACCCTACATTACCACAACCACTACTACTACTACTACTACTACTACTACTACTACTACTACTGCTACTACTACTACTACTACTACTACTGCTACTACTACAAAGCGATATCCGGCATGCCTCGCCAACAGGTCCTCCCTTATTGGAATTGTTGCTTGTATTACTAACGACTCCAGACTAGTTTGGAATTCATTAGAGAGAGAGAGAGAGAGAGAGAGAGAGAGAGAGAGAGAGAGAGAGAGAGTATTATTCATATACGTCTAATACATTTCTATGTATCTACCTCAAAACTGGTCTTTATGTCCGAATTCAAGTCTTATTTTAGCACTTTTAGTTTATCATATTCTCTCTCTCTCTCTCTCTCTCTCTCTCTCTCCAGTCAGCCGTAACTCCTAACTTAAGAGTCACGCAAGTATGAAACATTGCCCTTAGGGACTTTATATTCCTCCAGCCCAAGCCTTGCTCTCTAACCAGCCCATCTAGCCCAAACACCTCACCAAACCAGCCCAATAACCCGCCCAAATCACTAAACCAACAGAAAATCCAGCCCAACCAGCCCAATCTCCTGTTCAGTCAGCCCAAGCCCAATATCCCGCCCAACCGGATCAAAACCTCACCAAACCAGCCTAAATACCCCTTTCCATAAGCCCGAATCACCTACCCAGCCCAGTAACCCGCTCAACCAGCCCTGTGCACCCAACCAACAGGACTCATACAACCATAGATCACACCAAACAGCCCAAACATCCGCCAGGCCAGCCCAAAGCAACCCAAACGAACTTCATTTTCAGGTGAGATCGAGAGAGGAGTGAACACTGAACTCAAAGGAAAATGCAAACGAGGATTCAGTGGAGTTCACGAGTGTTGGGGAGGGGGGGTAAGAGAGAGAGAGAGAGAGAGAGAGAGAGAGAGAGAGAGAGAGTGTACTAGGTAAATTTGTGGCTTAGTTCTATCGCCGGAGAATTGAAACCAAACCAAACAAAGAACGAAGCAAAGGGAAAACTGAAGCTACAGCGACTGAATAATAGGAAAAGGGTTTAAAAGGCAGTTATAAAGGACAGGTATACATTTATCTTACCTGTAACACTACCTAACGTGAACCACAGACAAATAAAAAAAAAGAGAACACACACACACACACACACACACACACACACACACACACACACACACACACACACACACACACAAGAAATAGAATAAGAAAAACTGATTCGAAGCGTAAAACGAAGCACCGACTCCTCTGCTTCGCTTGTCGGCACGAAAGTGATTCAAGCAGCGAGAACTTTCGACAGAGAGAGAGAGAGAGAGAGAGAGAGAGAGAGAGAGAGAGAGAGAGAGAGAGAGAGAGAGAGAGAGAGAGAGAGAGAGAGAGAGAGGGGAAAAAAAGTTTGGAAAATGCGAAACTGAGCTCACATTAAATGCTCCACTTGCCTCCGAAAAATAAAATGAAATTCGAGAAACACGGAACGAATAAAAGTTTCTGCCTCCTTTTTTTCCCTTCCTGTCTTCCTATCGGTTTTCTTTTCTTTTTCTTCCTTTTCTCCCCATTTGTTTCTTTTCCTTAATTTTTTCTTGTTTTCTTGTCTTTTCTTCGTTTTCTTTCCATTTTCTTTTTTTTATATTTTCCTTTTCCTTTACTTCCTCTTGTTTTCTTTTCTTTTCTTCCTTTTCTCCCCATTTTTTATTTTCTTTGTCCTTTACTTTTTCTCGTTATCTTTTCTTTTTCTTCGTTTTCTCCCTATTTTATTTTTTATATTTTCCTTTTCCTTTACTTCATCTTGTTTTCTTTCCTTTTTCTTCCTTTTCTCCCCATTCTTTTTTATATTTTCCTTTTCCTTTACTTTCTCTTTTCTTTTCTTTTTCTTCCTTTTCTCCCAATTTTCTATTTTTTATTTTCCATTTCCTTCATTTCATCTTGTTTTCTTTCCTTTTTCTTCGTTTTCTCCCCATTCTTTCTTTTTATAATTTCATTTTCCTTTATTTCCTCGTTTTCTTTCCCTTTTCTTCCTTTTCTCCCTTATTCCTTCTTTTTTTTCCTTCTTTTCCTCTCGTTTTCTTTTTTTCTTCCTTTTCTCCCCATTTTTTTACCTCTTCTTCTTCCATTACTTCCTCTTGTTTTGTTTATTTTTTCTTTCTTTTCTTCCTTATTCTTTCATTTTCTTTTTTTGTTTTCCTGTCTTCTTATCGGTTTTCTTTTCTTTTTTTCCTTTTCTCCCCATTCTTTCTTTTTATCTTTTCCTTTTCCTTTACTTCCTCTTGTTTTCTTTTCTTCGTTTTCTCCCTTATTCTTTCTTTTTCTTTTTCGTTTTCATTCTTTTCCTCTCATTTTCTTCCGTTTTCTATCTTTTTGCACTGTTCTTTCTTTTTCTCTTTTTCTTTTCCTTTACTTCCCTTTGTTTTGTTTTCTTTTTCTTTCTTTTCTCCTTTCTTTTTTATATTCTCCTTTTCCTTTACTTCCTTTCGTTTTCTTTCCCTTTTTTTTTCTTTACCCTATTTTTTTCTTTTTCTCTTTTCATTTTCCTTCTTTTCCTCTTGTCTTCCTATCAGTTTTCCTTCCCATTATTTTCCCTTTTACTTTTCTTTCTTTTCTTTCCGCTTGTCTTATTATCCGTTTCTTTCCTTCTTCTCCTCTCTTTTTTTCTTTCTTTCTCTATCTCTCTTTTTATTTACTCATCTGTAATTTTCTTCTCACTTCCTTTCTTCCTTTTCTCTATTTTCTTCCCTTAATTCTCTTTTTCTATTCATTTCCATTCCCACAAATTTACTTCCTCATTCCTTTTCCTTTACAAGTTTTTTTCACTAATTCTTTTTCTCTTTCCTCTATTTTTCTCTCGTTCACTTCTCGTCGTTGTAATTCTCCATTCCCTTTTCCTTCTATTTTTTTCTGTTTTTTTTCTGCTTTCGTGTTTTCGTGTACATTTCCTCTCTTATTTTCGTTTTTCCTTTTTTACTTATTTTTCCCTCTTTTCATGTTCTTTGTTCCATTTCTTCATTCTTTTTCTCTTTCCTTAATTACATTTTACCCACTATTTCATTCTCTCCTCCGTAATTATTTTATCTCACGTTCCTATGTTTTATTTCTCTATTCTTTCTTCCTTCTGTTCTCTTGTGTTTTCTTTTCCTTCGTTATTTTTTTCTTCCTTTCTTTCTTTCGGTCTTTTTCCAATTTACTCTCGCAGCCTCGCATGCCATCAGTCATTTAAGCATCGCTGGTTTTCTCTCCCTCTTATACTTTTCCTCCGTTTAACTTTTTACGCGTGTCTTTCCACCTCCTCCTGCTCCTCCTCCACCTCTCTTCTCACTCCTCTTTTACCTTTACAAACTTTTTCTTGACTTTTAAATCGTATACTTTCAGCTCTTCTTTTTGCTTCGCCTTTCTTCTCCTCTTTCTCTTTCTCTGAGTTCATTTTCTATCATCTTTTGGGGTGTTGCTTTACTTCCACTTCTATATTTACTGCGCCATCTTTTTCTCCTCTTTTTCTTTATGCACGTGTTTTCTCTTAGTTCACCTCTTCTTCCTTCTTCTTCCATTTTGCCTTGTGTTTATCTTCTTTCAATCTTTCATTCTACGTAAGAGAAAGAGAATCGAACCCAACACTCCATCAGAACAAATGCAACACGAGTGGGTACTCTCGATCCCTTTCAGAACACGTCAAGGAGCATTCAGCGCCACACGAGGTCTTTGGAGGTGGATCGGGGAGAAGGAATCCTCTTTGACTAATCCTCCTTATCGTCGAGAGAGGCGTGACGACTTCAAAGGGCCAAAGAGAGGTGGTGCTTGTTTCCCTTCATTACTTGCTCCTTTTACCTGTAGAGGGCAGAAAAGGGCGCCATTCTACTGTGTTAGGTGGCTTGTGAGGGCTTCAAAGGGTGGCGTGTTAAGATATTTTTTGTCCAAATTTTTATTTTATTCCCTGGGTAGAGAGAGAACGCACGTGAGTCTACTACGCTGCGTGGCTTGTTAGTGCTCTGAAGGGTAGTGTGTTGCTGTCATCCTTCGTTTATCGCTTCTCCTTGTTACTGAGACCGTTAAGCGTCTTCAATCATACTAGCAAAGGGCCAGGGTACTTGTGTGATATGATGAGACAGGAGCAAGTAGTGAAGCGTTAAATGTATAATCCGTAGAGTTTTGAAAAGAAGTATAGGTCCAGTGTATTTGTAAGAGGAGTGACAGGAACAGGTAATGAAATGTGAAATGTATAGTCCGTAGAGTTTCGGCAAAAAGTGAGGATGCAATTACGTAAACCCTAAAATGACTCAAACTAAAGAGATGATGACAGACGTAAGATAACAAGGACCACAGAGGCCATGCAATATACGTACGGAATATGTCATGTTATTAATGTAGAAAAATAACGTTAGGTGTGTGTGGTTTGACGTGACCTCCGGGTTGGTGAAGGATCAACATGTATCTATTCTCCGTGTCTTCTCCAGGCTATGATTTCACCGTTTGTTTCGTATTATTAGCAGATTGTTGTCCAAAGAAGATTGTAATGGTTGTCAAAGCTGTTCAGATTGGCAGTATAACTATTCTTCCTTTTCTTCTTTCTATTGTATCACTGTTTCTTCCGTCTTTTTCATTTTTTATTTTCTTTCTTCGTCTTTTTTTATTATTTCGCTTCTTCTTTTCCTCCCTTTATCCTTTTTCATCTTCTTTTCCTTTTTTTCTTCTTAATCTTATTCTTATTTTCTTCTTCTTTTCCGTCTTCTTCGTGAGGTGTTTCCTGAGTGTTGAGAAGAAAAAGACAGCAAGGTTTCACAGATCAATAAATACACTGAACGTAACTGCCTTAATTATGTCGTTGAAGCTCTGTGTTGGTGATGTAAACGGCAGAGGCTTTGTTATGGCGGTAATCAGGTGCGACTCTTGTATCAGCAAACGCGTAAGCTGATCTCTATTAGCGGTAACGACATTCAAATCTTTTCCGCGGAGCCCCAAAATGATTTAGCAATAGAAATACACACAAAGAACTCGGGTAATGCCATTTACACAAAGGGATTCTGATACTCTTATACACACAGAGCGACATACAGAGAAACAGACACGCAAACACAAAGGACTCGGATACTGTAACAGACACAAAGGATTCTAATGCTGTTATACAAAGGTTCAAGCCACTGTTGTATTCACAAAGGAGTCTGTCACCGGCCAGCACGCACACGCTCGCTGCACACATAAGTGGATTTACTCTTGCTGTTTTTCCCACGATGGATGACGCATTTGTGCCGCGATGTTTATGGGTCTCTCAGGACGCCCGGTCGTAGCGATGCTGGGAACACGCTTACGGTCGAGTGTTCCTTTGGGTGAAGAGATCTTGTTGAAGTACTCGCAAGAACTGTCGCTTGAACGTGTTGTTGAGGCGGCCTTTTAGCGATTTTGAGAGAGGAAAAAGTCACTCTCTTTACTGACGTCCAGCCGCAGCGATGCCGGGAAGAAAGTTACGATTGAGTGTTCCTTTGGCTGACGAGAATCTGTTGGAACAGTCACAAGAACCACCACCTGAACAAGTAATGAGGGCGGCTTTTTTGCGATTTTTCAAGAGACAGAAGTCACTCTCTTTATTGACAGTTCTTGGAAAATGGAAAACAGAACGCCCCGAACGCCTCTCTAATTGGTTGATATTTCCCGGAGAAAGAAAACGGAGAATCTTGCTGATTGGCCAAGTCGTTCGAAAATGGAAAAAGGGAATGCCCGAGACACTCTTCTGATTGGCTCAAATCTCCTAAAGAAAGAAGACGGGGAACAAAGTGACTGTTCGAGCGACGTGATGTTTTCTAAGAACGTATAAAAAGGCGTTACCGTCTCATCACTTCCCTGATGTGATTTATGCAAAGAAAATGGGATGCCACAGTTTTATTTCATAGCCGGGTGAGGGCACAGAGGGAGGGTGAGGAAGAGAGGGAGGCTGAGGCGGGAGGAGAAGAGGCCATGGAGAAGATAGCAAAGGCGACAGATATGAATACTTTGGACGGAAAAGCTCGTAAAATGGAAAACACAAAGATATCGAACACATTTATATGAAAAGAAGAAAAGGATAGAGAATAAAGAACATAATATAACAAGCGCATATTCCTTTGTGTCCTCATGTGACAGATGAAAAACCCGTAACCGGAAACTACATAGATACGAAATGAAAAAAAAAGTGGGAAAGAAAAAGGGTGAAGAAAATGATAGGGCCCAGTTTTTTGTGTGTGTTTGTTGTCCAAGTTTTAAGGAAGATGAATATAAAGGGACGAGAGTTTTTTGGGATGGAAATATAGAAAAAAAGAATTGTTGGAGAAAAAGTTATTCGGTGATCGATATTTGGTTCTACAATCGGGGAAGGTTGAGACTTAGAGAATCTCGTACTTCTTGATGGTGTTTTGACGTGCTGCATGTTTAAAAATACACACACACACACACACACACACACACACACACACACACACACAAACACAGTCACACTCACACTCACACACACACACACACACACACACACACACATACACAGAGGGAGCCTAGCTTAAGAGGAGCAAACGAGACAACAAAGACAGACTCAATCTCTCAATCTCTTCTTTCTTCCCTTTACATAATCTCCCAGCCAGATTTCCCCTTGTCGTGTAGGCTTTATTTGATTGGCTGTCGAGGCCGTGACGTCAGCAAGCCAGGGGAGCTGCGATTGGCTATTACCTTCGTCTGATCTCTCTGTCTCCGCGGAAACATCCATCATCAACGACTTTTACTGTGTTGTGTGGGAGCTTTTTTTCTTCTTCTTCCCTCCTGTGTTTTTCAGTCCTCAGGAAGATAAAAGGAGGGAAACAACATGAAAGGACGTGTTTGTTATTTTTCTTTTTTTTTACTACGTTGTTCTCTGTTTTCTTCCTTGTTTTTTCGGTCTTGATCTTTCCTGTCAGTACTACAAAAAGTCGAAAGCTCTGTTGTAGTGGAAGGTATTATTATTATTATTATTATTATTATTATTATTATTATTATTATTATTATTATTATTATTATTATTATTATTATTATTATTATTATTATTATTATTATTATTATTATTATTATTATTATTATTATTATTATTATTATTATTATTATTATTATTATTATTATTATTATTATTATTATTATTATTATTATTATTATTATTATTATTATTATTATTATTATTATTATTATTATTATTATTATTATTAATAATTATTATTATTATGATTAGTATCATTATTATTATTATTAATTATTATTATTAATAATTATTATTAAAATAATAATAATTAATAAATTATACTATTATTATTATTATTACTACTATTATTATTACTATTATTAAACTTTATTAACATTTTATTTTTGTTGTTTAAGCCTACTACTACTACTAATAATAATAATAATAATAATAATAATAATAATAATAATAATAATAAAAATAATAATAATAATAATAATATTAATAATAATAACAAAAATAATAATATATCAACAACAACAACAACAACAACAACAACAACAACAACAACAACAACATCAGTACCGGCAGAATAAAAGAATCCATGTTATTTATTCCGAAAGCCTGTCTGCATAATTTCCTTCGTATATTAAAAAAAATGTTATTTGCGAAAAAGTAAATCGAATAACTAAAAATAATAGGAATTCATCATAATTCATGGAAGTATTCCATAACATTTTGTCAATGTATATTCCTGTAATTAGTCGCTAATCAAACGAATTTATAAACAATACTCATTTAAAAAGGTGAACACACACATCTACATAACACACACACACACACACACACACACACACACACACACACACACACTATCAACTATTTGTTTATAATCTTATGTCTATATGTTCGTCTTTGCCTGTCTATGTACGTCTGTTTATGTCCGATTCTGCCTGTCTCCCTTTCTGTACGTCTGTCTATTGCATCCTTTTTCGTTTATGTCTCTGTTTGTGTCTTTTTGTCTATCTCTTTCTATCTTTCTATCAATCTGTTGCTATTTGTCTGCCTAATATATCTGTCTGGATAACAAATCTCTCCCGTTTCGGTCTCTTTTTGTCTATTTGTCAGTCTGCTGCCACTATCAGTCAGTCAATTTATCTGTCTATCTATCCATCTATCTATCTATCTATCTAGCAAAACACATGATCAGTAAGGAGAGGGAAGGGCAGGGAAGCAATACACGTTAGCCTTCAAGCCCCACAAGTGCTCGCCTTCTGTGTCCTCCCGAAGAATATGAGACGGGAGCCTACGCGGAAGACCAGTTCTGAGGAGCTTTGATGCGGCCAGACAGCGAAGGGAAGACTGCGAGGATACGATGGTTAAGAAGTGAAATTCAGCTTAATTGGATGGAGAGATGGATAAACAGATAGATAGAGAGATATATTGATAGATAGACAGACAGATAGACAAACAGAAAAACAAGCATGTAGATAGATAGATGCATTGAAAGAGACTGACAGGCGAACTAAAGAAGACAGATAAATAGGTGAGGTAGACATACAGACAGAGGTAAACAGATACCTACATAGATTTATTAACAAATACGGACAGACAGACAGACATATTGATGGATTAATACAGGCAGACGGGGTGATAGACGGGCAGACAAATGGATACAGATAGATAAACAGAAAGGGAGAAAGAGATGACGTAGAACTATGAAATAATATTAAGTCCCCTTGATCAAGAAAAGGGGGAATGGATATAATCTAGGCCTATGACAATAAGAGAGAGTGGAAAATTGACACTGATGAAGACAGACGGCAAGGGGAGAGATTAGACAGATAGGCTCGTAAAAAGAAGAGGAATTTCAATAAAGCAACAAAAAAAAGACGTTAGTTATGGGAAGAGCTCAAAATCACTAGACGGAAAATATGAGATTAACGAGAAAAGAGAATAGCTAGAAAGGTGAAATTACTCTTGACGAAATTGAAATATGGATAAAGATCAGCCGAAATAATGAAAAAAGGAAGACCCACTCAGACCAGACAGATAAAGGGGAGAAAAAAAACGATAAATATTGGAAGCTTCACCAATATCGATCGGATGGCGGATGAAAAGAACAGACAGAGAGAGACGGAGAAATATGGAAAGTTTATATTGATCGGACACAGAAAAAATAAAGTATATATGAATGAGGAAACAAAATCCCAGAGCCTTCGAACTCCCGCTAACCATGATTTTTTTTACCCCTCTCTCGGCCACCTCTTTGGATTCTTTTAGGAGCAGCGAGTAGCGGGCTTTTTTATTATTACTGTTTCCTTTTTTTTGTGCCCTTGAGCTGTCTCCTTTGTTGTAAAAAAAAAAGAGCAAATTCACCTTGATATAAAAAGAAAAGAAAAAATAAGTACGCTGGAAGAATGCAATAGAAGAAAATAGAAGGAAAACAAGATTACAAAAGCGAAAACAGATCCTGATAACACAAACAATGACAGGAACATCGATAAAGCTAAAAGATCCTTCCCCTTTATCAATCACACGACAAGAGGAGGAGAGAATCAACAGAGAGAACAACGGAAAAAAAGGTAGAACAGACGTAAGAGAGAAAGGAAGACATGAAGAAGGGTAAACTGATCAGACGTACTAAACAGAGAATAGACGAAGAGAGAACGAATGGAAATAAAAGGAAAACAGATAGAAGACAGGGAGACGCGAAGAAGGAAAAAAAATTATCTGACACGGTAAACGGTTATGTGGATTAAAAAGGTGGGCGGCTGAAACGAATCCCAGCTTCAAGAGGGCAAGAGGAGGGAGCACACGAAAAAAAAAAAAATTACTAAAAAAGGGAAAACAGACGAAGGGAGGGAGACATGAAGAAACGAAAACTGATCAGACACGCTAAACGGTTATATAGATTAAAAAGGTGTGCGAAAAGAGGATAAAAGGAAATAACAGACGAAGAAAACCTACTGAAAAAGGGAAATCAGACGGAAGAGAGGGAGTCACGAAGAAGCGAAAACTGATCACACACGCTAAACGGTTATATAGATTAAAAAGGTAGGCGGCTGAACCGGATCCCAGCGATATTACCCTCCGAGAGGCGTATCGCATGACTCGCCTCTTAATATCGCCAGGACGGAGCGGCGCCTATAAGAAAGATGAACCGGATATGCGTATTAAAAAGGAGGAGCTCGGCTAACGCAGTTTAATCATACCCTCGAGTTGTATATCGTGTGATCGAGTGCGTCGTGTTGTTGTCAAGTATAGGGGATGTGGGGAGGAGGGGAGGAAGGAAGGTAGGGTAGAGGAGAGGGGAAGGGAGGAAAGGTATTATTAAAAGGTTCATCATAAGGACGCACAATTTATGGAGATGAAAATTAAAAGTGAAAACCAATCTGAAAATGAAACCTTGAATTAGTGGAGCAAAACCTAACTCAAAACATTTAGCCAAACATGAAAGAAAAATGCTAAATAAGAAAAAAAATTTACAAAGAAACACGATTACCAACACAAGTGAACAGTGAAAGAGTAATGAAAATGATACAGAATAGTGAAAGAGAAACTTAATCAAAACAATTAATCAAACTTAAAGGAAAATGTTAATAAAAAATAAAAATACAAAGAAGCAGAATTACCAACCCAAGTTCATATGAAACAGAATAATAGATACATACGGACAAGAATACGCTTTGTTGCTGTCAGACATCGACCAGGCGGAAGAGAGAGAAAAAAAAAGGGAGGGAGAGGATAGATTAAACTGTTGACCATAAATTCGGACAATAAACGAAGATTAAAATCGATACCACATACCAGTTCGGAGTATTAATCAGCTTCAAGAGTGAAATGTTACCCTTAAATTATATCCCGGAGCTAACAAGAGACGATAGAGGTAAGAACAAACAAATTATTACTGCTAAAACGGAAGAAACTCTGCTAATAAAGTCTGACAGGTATATAACAACAGGTAACAAGGTGGCATCATTAACCTGGGATTAAGGACGAACGTATCATTACCTAGAGTATAATAAAAGCTACGGGCGGGAGAGCAAGAAGAATAGAAGGATCGGAAGGATTAGTTTTTACAATTTAGCATGAAAAAAACTAAGCTTCCATAATCACAGAGTTAATACTGCTGTGGCGATTTCCTACTATCCAGGTGCTAAACAGGTATAAAGGTAAGATAGACAAATAGAGCTTAGGTAGAGTTTTAAGGAGCGAGGTACAAAAAGGAGGATGAGGAAAAGCTAAAAAGAAATATAATGTAAGAAAAAAAAGCAACATTCATCTTACAGTTCTTAGTACATTATTTCTCTTCAACGCAACAGGTATATAGAGCTTACATAGAGTTTATAAAGAGAAGGATACATAAAAAGGAAGACGGTAAATGTTAAAAAAAGTATAAGGAACGAAAAAAAGTGGTATCTGTTTTTCCTCTACTATTTCGTTTTCTTTTTCGTCTTTCTTTTTCATGCTAGTACTAATTTATCGCTCCTCCTCCTCCTCCTCCTCCTCTTCCTTCTCCTCCTCCACCTCCTCCTCCTCCCGTGGGGTCCTACTCATCTCCCTACATTATTTCTCTTTAATTTTCTTCACCATTAACCTTCCATTCACTAGTCAAGGTTGGGCCGAAAGGTTACACGAAACTACACTGGGTCGGAGATTATTATTAAAACACGTGGAAACTCGACTTAATTACTGATATATTACCTGAGTGCGTCACCTCGCCTTGGTCGGCCGCTAATATTAAATATAAGTAGCGGCCTTATTTGAGAGGACGCGGGATTACCGGGGAGCTGAGGGGCTGGAGAGCGTAATATAATCTGAGCTGAAATGAGACCCGGGAAAATATTGAAACTCTTTATATTCTTTCTCTGTGGCAAGTTAATTATTTTCGTCGGTATCATGTTTTGTCTCCTCGGCGACTGGGAATGAGATGGAATGATATACTTGTGTTTCTAATGATGGGTGTTGTATATGTATATAGTCTCGTTCTTCATTAGTGTTGCCCCGGAGTTGAGTTTAATGCTGTCCTTTATTGCGCTGGAGATGTTTTTTTTTTTGTGTGTGTGTGTGCGTGCGTTAATTTCAGAGAATTCGTACAATAGTGGGCTTTTGGCGCTCATAATATTTTCACTGTTTAAAGCGAGTCTCAGTTTCATTAATATTTCCGTTGTTATTCCATTTAACTTTCCCTCCTATCCACTCACTTAACTTCTCTCTCTCTCTCTCTCTCTCTCTCTCTCTCTCTTTATTTATTTATTTATTTTTTTTTTTTTTTACGTCTTGGCCTATTGCGCCGGTAGGCTTCTTCCCGGTGGATCCTGATGGTCGGTCCAAGGCTTCTTCCCGGTGGATCCTGATGGTCGGTCCAAGGCTTTTTCCCGGTGGATCCTGATGGTCGGTCCAAGGCTTCTTTCCGGTGGATCCTGATGGTCGGTCCAAGGCTTCTTCCCGGTGGGTCCTGATGGTCGGCCCAGCCCGTTCTGGCGCAGGCTTGGTGGCACCGGTCGGGGATTGAACTCGCGTCCTCCTGAACGCGGGGCCGTCCTGCTATCTGTTCAGCCACCGCCTACCCTATCTATCTATCTATCTGTTTATGTATCTATTTACCTATCATTAGTTAGGCGAGGGGTAGGAGGAAGAGGAGAAACAAACATGAAAACAATAAAAGCAGGAAACCGTGAACACCTATTGGCATAACTGAGGCTGCCTGTTTTAGTGTTTTAATAAGCCATGCATCAGGTACTTCAAACACCTGCGGATCAAATTAAGGCACCTGCTCTAAGTACCAGGTAAAGGGGGGTATTAAGGGGATGAGGAAAGGTGATAAGTAGTAGAGGGAAGGATAAGGTCAAGGCGGTCTTCAGTATGGGTTAGTAAGGGTTAGTAAGGCTGTCTTTAGGAAGGTTAAGGGTTGCAGAAAGGGGGCAAATTAGGAGGCTGTTAAGGATATGTGTGGCAGGGTTAAGGAATGCTAATTACTAAAGGGGAAGACAAGGTTAGGCGAAGGTTAGGAGGTAGGGTGTGACAGGGTAAGGGTGGTGAAGGGTGAGGAGGGGTTAGCGGTGGCAAGGGGAGGGGGGAATGGATGCTAAGGAAGGGGTAAAGGGAGGGGGTAAAAGAGGGGATGGAGGGGCGCCAGAGCCGAGCCAGAGTTCTCCGTTTAAGGAACTATGTGTCACTGACCTGCGGGAACAATTACCTGCATACCAACAACCTCCTCCTCTTCCTCTTCCTCTTTCCTCCTCCTCCTTCTCCTTTTCCTTCTCCTTCTCCTTCTAATTCTCCTTCTCCTTCTCCTTCTCCTTCTCCTCCTCCTCCTCCTCCTCTTTCTCCTTCTCCTCCTCCTCCTCCTCCTCCTCCTCCTCCTCCTCCTCCTCCTCCTCCTCCTCCTTTCCATCTCCTTCCTCCTCATACTCCTCTACAGCTTCCGCCTTCTCCGCTTCCTCCTCTTCCTTGTCTTCACTGTATTCCTCCTCCTCTTCCTCCCCTTCCTCTTCCTCCTCTTCCTTGCTCTCGTCCGTGTCCTCTTCCTCTTCTTCTTCTTTCTAGCTCTTTTTCTCTCCTTTCTCCTTTTTATTGTCCTCTTTCTCTTCATTCTTTTCCTCCTCCCTCCTCCTTTTCTTTATCATATTCTTTCCTTTCTGTCTCCTCTGGTTTCTCATCTTTCTCTTTGATGTTCACACACACACACACACAAACACACACACACACACACACACACACACACACACACACACACACACACACAAACCCCCCTCCCTACGCACACATACACACATGCTACACGTATACATAAAAATAATTAAGAATATGATGGATGATCTAGACACACAGGAAGACAGAGTGGGTGAGGGAGGGAGAGTAAGTAGGAAGGGAGAGGGAAATTAGCTTATGAGGACGAGGGGAGAGGGGAGAAGGAAGACGAGGGAGAGGGGGGGGAGAGAGAGAGAGGGAGTCTTGCAATATTCACGCTGTTTTCGCCCTTAAAAGCACGTCTGGGGAGTGTGGGAGAGAGAAACAAGGGAGAGAATAAGGGAGAGGGAGAAGGGGGAGGAACAAGAAGTCTCATGCATAACGTACTGGCGTCTTCAAAGGGGGGGGAGAGAGAGAGAGAGAGAGAGAGAGAGAGAGAGAGAGAGAGAGAGAGAGAGAGAGAGAGAGAGAGAGAGAGAGAGAGAGAGAGAGAGAGAGAGAGAGAGAGAGAGAGAGAGAGAGAGAGAGAGAGAGAGAGAGAGAGAGAGAGAGAGAGAGAGAGAGAGAGAGAGAGAGAGAGAGGGGACGTTTGCAATATCACTTTCTGTTACTTCTCTCTCTCTCTCCCTCTCCCTCTCTCTCCCAGGTGTACAGGCTTACTATCGACGGGGAAGGGATCATCGAGGGTGCTTCCAGGAGGCTTCGGGGTGTCCTTGTGCGCGGCTCTCAAGATGTAAACAAAATTAGGGTCTCTGTTGTGGATTAAGTCGATCGGAGCGGCTGGGTGCGGCGGGCGGGCGGGCGGAGAGCGGGGGCGGGTGAGTCTTGGGCGGGGTGGCTGCTAGGCTGGCGCATGGCTTGGCGTGGGGGGGGGGGGGATGGAGGTTCGGGTAGGGGTGTTATTAGGGCTAAATACTGCCTGGGGAAATACCGAGGCGGGGAGTGAAATGGAAAAATGCCTCGGGATCGGCCCAAACCGCCCCCCCCGTCCCTCCCTGTGTGTGTGTGTGTGTGTGTGTGTGTGTGTGTGTGTGTGTGTGTGTGTGTGTGTGTGTGTGTGTGTGTGTGTGTGAGTGTTCGTTTATCTAAAGCGTTGTTTGATCACCCTTATTCCTTCTTTACTTCCTTCGTTTTGTTTCCTTTCCTTCTTCCTTCCCTCATGTTCTCTCTCTGTATGTCTTCCTCCACTTGCTCCTGCTCTTCTTCACATCTCAACGGTGATATTCTGTCTGTCTCCTTCTCTGTCTCTTTTTCTATGTAAGTGCTTTCTTTACTTGATTTTTCTTCCTTTTAACACCTTTTCCTCACTTTCTGGGCTCCTTCTTGTAAGTCTCCTCTTATTTTAATCCAGTTTGACTTCCTTTCTTCTTCAGTTCTTCTTTTTCTTTTCTTCTTTTTCTTCTCCCTCTTCTACTTTTTTATCCTCATCCTGTTTTCTCCTCCGCCTCCTCCTTCTCCTGCTGCTACTGATCTTCCTCCTCCTCCTCCTCTTCCTCCTCCTCCTCCTCCTCGTCGGCCGCCCAATAGCCGCCCCGTTTCACTATCAGGCGGAAACGAGGTCGCCTTCCAATGGCTTCGTTCCCACACTTGGTTGTTACCTTCGACCAATTATCCGCGCCGTAACACGCTCGCAGGTAACTTCCGCCGCCTCTTATCACCTGAACTCACGCCGGGATCCATTTTTCGGGCCCCTAATGCCGCCCTAATACCCCTGGCGAGGAAAAAAGGGGTATTCGGGGTGCGATGCGCGTTACAAAAGGTTCGTTTCGATGTGAATGTGTGATTATAATTGCGCTGGGGAGATGGGTAATGAGAAGGGGGAGTTGGTTTTGTCTCTTCGCGCCGTATGTTAAGTAGTTATGGGGTCGTGAAAGGCGTGGCGCACCGGCGGGCACAAAAGGGTATAAAGAAGGTGTAGGGGAGCCGTGTGGTTGCTTTGGGATGTGATGGATCGAAAGACTCTTACTTTTCTATTTCATATATTGTTGGGTTGGCTGATATGTTTGGTTTACTAATTCTCTGTATAATCATGGTCGGGGAATTACTTTTTTTAGAGGCGGCGTTTAGCGTGGTTATGGTGGTCAGCCTCAAATCCTTAGTGGCATTGGAGGATATTCTTTGTGGTGGCTGCCGTGATAGATACGACTTGTGATATTATGACTTTTTTTTTAACCCACGCTGTGTGTACCCCGTTGCTGCTTTGACCGATGTTGCTGAAGTTAAGGTAAACACATATTTTCTGTATATATTTCATTCTTTAATCAATTTCTTTGTGCTACAGAATAAAATAACCACTATAAGAGAAAAAAAAACGCAAAAATCGTTTCATTTCCCGGATAGGCAAGACAGTAATCTGCACCAACACAATCATGACACAGCAAAAACATCTGCCAACAAAAGAGCAAGAAGAGGAAAGCCAAATGCCAGCAGCAACAAGAGCAACGACGACAACAGGAGAAACAACCAAATAGAAGCCGGGCGGAATCTTACAAGCGCGACTGTTTCGACAAGTATTTCAGGCGACAATGAACTGCAACTCGGCGACACGCGCGCTCAGCCCGTCCCGGCGCGGCCCCGAAGCACCGCGTGGAGGGCTGGAGCGGCCGCCGAACCCGTACCAACGCCGCCACAAAGGATCACAGAGCGGCCGCCGAGCCTTCAATCATGCCCCGCCGCTCAGCAAGGCTAAAAGGTGACGCTCGGCAGCGACCGAGTGTGCTTGTTTTCTGGTTACGTTTTGTTTTCTTTTTGGACCGAAACCGAAACCATAAAAAAATCACACAGAGAAAGATGAAAATGAACCGAGTGTGTTTATGTTTTCTGATTAAGTTTTGTTTTCTTTTTGGGAACGAAACCAACAGATGCTTAGACCATCCGAGCCGACAGATGATTAGATTTTGTTTTCGTTTTTGACCGAAACCGAAACTAAAGAAAAAATCTATCCTACCAGAGAAAGACGAAAATGAATCGAGTGTGTTTATGTTTTCGGATCATGTTTTGTTTTCTATTTGAACCGAAACCGACACCATAAAAAAAAAAAATCCTACAAGAGAAAGATAAAAATATACCGCGTGTGTTTAAGTTTTCTGACTTAGTTTTGTTTTCTTTTTAAACCGACACCAACGAAGCTTAAAAATATCCAACCAAAGAAAGATGAATATGTTTTTTTTTTCTTTTCGCTAACGGAATGTGTTTAGATTATCTGATCAAATTTTGTTTCCTTTTTCAACCGAAACCAACAGAAAAGCGTAAACTATCCGAGTGAAAAAAGATAAAAATTAATGCTTTCCCGTTCAGCTCTATATTTCAACATTTGTCTAAAAACAGGCCCAACAAAGTAATTAACTGTATAAACGTTTGTCGGTGTTTTGGGGTTTGTTTCATAATCGGAAAATAAACAAAAACAAGATTAAAAGGCAATGATCAGAGAATAACCAATTTTCTTTACGCTTTGTTTTCATTACCTATCTAAACCTAAACTCAACATTTTCCTCGTACCAATAATAGAATGAAAGAAGAAAAAGGAGCAGATCTTTCCCTCTTTCTATTTTAAAAGAAATGTGTGCGGGAAAAACTCAGATCATTCCAGGGTAGCAGTTTTTTTCCTCTGGAGCAGTGAGTAGCGGGCTTTTTTTCATTATAGTTTCCTTTTTTTTCCCCTTGAACTGTTTCCTTTACTGTAAAAAAAATGCACTCATCGCCACTACACCCCCATACATCATTTCCCTCACTCATCCACTCTCCCTCCACCTCTCACCCAGGCCTACTCACCCGCCAGATGTCTCTATGGAAGGCCGCCGCTCCCTGGAAGAAAAGAAAAGGGAAAAATGTTTACTTCAGAACAAAAGAGCGAAAGACATTTGCATTATTCATAGTCTTCTGCAGATGCAACAGGAGGGTGGGAGGAGGTAGATGTCGGGGTAGTGGACTGGGTGGGTGGTGGAGTAGGTGGAGATGGGTGTGTGGATGTGAGGTGGTGGCGGGTGGATGTGCAAGGACTGGTGTGTACTGGGAGCAAGTAGTGGATGCGGAAGGGTGGGAGAAGTGAAAAGTGGAAGATATATAGATAGGAGAAAGAAGCAGGAGAAGTAAGTGGACTATGCAAGGTAAGGTAAGGGAGATAGGTAAGGAAAAAGAAAGGTACGTGGAAGATGGAGTCAATAAAGGAGCCGGTTAAGGAATAATGACTTAGGATGAGATGGGTTGAAGAAAAAAATCGATGAAGAAAGGAAATGGGTGGAGGATAAAGATGCGGGTGAAAGAATAGATAACGATGGCGGGTGAAAAAATAGAGGAAATACTAAAACAAAATCAAGAAAAGAAGAATAGTATTAAAATGAGGAAAAGGAAAATTCAAAATACGCAAAATGAATAAAAGATGGAAATCATGACTTTTTCTCTTCTTTATTTTATGTAAAGAAGAAAAGGGAGCTTGAAGTGAAGGCGTGGATAAAAAGATTCTGCGCTTGAGTGACCTTAGGAAATAAAACAACAGCAAGATATTTATTTTCTTCACTGACAGAAGCTAAAAAAAAAAAAAAAAAAAAATGATAAAGGCGAGAAGTTGCAGGACCTCGTAAAAATTTAGTACAACACAAAAAATACCAAGCAAGTATAAAACGGACATAAAACAAAACACACCTGCAGAACACAAACATACGCGAGACAAAAACACAACTCGCATATCATTTTTATACCTTGATTCCCAGACACCCCCAAAAATAGATTAACAACAGCCTTACCAAAAGTGAATCCCAGCAGTCCCAAAAAGAAGTTCCCAGCAACCCACTAAGAAAGACTACGCCCCCAAAAGATAACCCAACAGATATTTCATCCCTAAAAGAGATTTTCGCCCAAAATATTCCACCCAAAACGCCAAAAAATTCCCTGAAAAGATTCCCCCCCCCAAAAAAAAATCCCCCCAAAATGATTGCCCTTCAAAAAAAGATTACCCCAATAAATGAAGTTCCCCACAAAAATACCAAAAAAAAAAGCGAATTCACAAAAAAAGAGATTCCCCAGAAATTAACATCCCCAAAACTACTACACAAGGACAGCATATACCACAGCGAACACTTAGAAAAGAAAACAGTGATCCTAAGTGGATGACTCGTGGACTAAAACACGAGATAGGGTTAAAGAAGGGAATTTATCAGAAAATAAAGAATGGTGAAACACATCTCAGGGGCCGGTACGTCGAACTATCTAGATTAGTTAAGAAAAACACCAGGATAGCAAAAAGGAACTATGAGATCAAAGTAGCAAATGAGGCGAAAAGTAATCCTAAGGGCTTCTTTCAGATGTATAGAACAAAAACACGGGAGAAAATTGGACCGCTGAAAACAAACACAGGGGAGCTAGTAGAAAATTCCGAAAATATGAGCACATTGTTGAACGACTACTTCCTTTCAGTATTCACGCAGGAGGATCGAACGACTATACCGGAAAGAGTTCAGGTGTACGAGGACGGGGATGGCGATAAACTGAGGGATATAATCATTACCAGGCAAGTAGTTCAGGATGAGATAGATAAGCTTAAGAAGAACAAGTTGCCAGTTCCTGACGGGATATTTCCGAGGGTATTAAAGGTGACCCACTAACCGACATCTTTAAGATGTCGGTAAATACTGGCTATGTGCCGAGCCTATGGAAAGTAGCTAATGTGACGCCGATTTTCAAAAAGGGGGACAGGTCAGTTGCTTCAAACTATCGCCCAGTTAACTTAACATCGGTTATAGGCAAGATGCTGGAGTCCATAATAGCCAGGAACATTCGGGAGCATTTAGAGAAACATAGCTTAATTCACGACTCGCAGCATGGGTTCACAAAAGGTAGGTCATGCCTCACCAATCTCTTGTCCTTCTACAATAAAGTATTTGAGGCGGTTGACAGAGATGAAAATTATGATGTAATCTATCTTGATTTTAGTAAAGCGTTTGACAAAGTTCCTCACCAACGACTGTTGCTTAAATTACAGGCTCACGGAGTAGCGGGTAAAGTTTTGAACTGGGTCAAGGCGTGGCTTAGCAATAGGAAGCAAAGAGTGCAAATCAATGGTAAAAGATCTGACTGGGGATGTGTTACGAGTGGGGTCCCACAAGATTCGGTATTAGGTCCACTTTTGTTTATTATTTATATCAATGACTTAGATACAGGAATTAGTAGTGATGTTAGTAAGTTTGCAGATGATACCAAGATCGGTAGAGTAATTGAGTCGGATCAGGACGCTAGTATTCTCCAGGGTGAACTAAACAGATTGTATGACTGGGCGGATAAATGGCAGATGGAGTTCAATGTAGGGAAGTGCAGTATTCTGAGTGAAGGTAGGAACAACCCCTCACATAACTATTGCTTAAATGACACTCTCATAAGCAGGTCTGGGTGCGAGAGGGATTTAGGGGTCTTAGTGAGCTCTGATCTCCGTCCAAGGGCACAATGCATTCAAGCTAGAAATCGAGCAAATAGGGTACTGGGATTTATTTCAAGGAGCGTAAGCAACAGAAGCGCCGAAGTCTTCCTCAAACTATATTTAGCATTAGTTAGACCTCATCTTGACTATGCGGTTCAGTTCTGGTCACCTTACTATATAATGGATATCAAAATGTTAGAATCGGTGCAGAGGAGGATGACTAAGATGATTCAGGGGTTGAAAAACTTGCCATACGAGGAAAGACTCAAACAGTTAAACTTGCATTCTCTAGAGAGGCGAAGGGTGCGTGGAGACATGATCGAGGTTTATCAATGGATGAAGGGCTTTAAAAAGGGAGGCATTCATAAGGTTTTGTTGATAAGAGAACCGGGTAGGACACGAAGTAATGGGTTTAAACTGGATAAATTCAGATTCAACAGGGACATAGGCAAAAATTGGTTTACAAACAGGGTGGTGGATGAGTGGAATAGGCTTAGCAGTCATGTGGTGAGTGCCAATACAATTGTTACATTCAAAAATAGATTAGATAAATTCATGGACAGCGATATTAGGTGGGGTTAGATACACGGGAGCTTAGGTTCAGAGGAGCTGCCTCGTACAGGCCTACCGGCCTCTTGCAGACTCCTATGTTCTTATGTTCTTATGTTCTTAAAATACCAAAAAATATCTTCCCCCCAGAAAAGTCCCCCTAAAAAAAAAAGATACCCAGCAACAAAAAAGAAGAGAAAAAAAAAGAAAGAGAATAAAATGAATATACAAAGAGACACCAAAGAGTCGGCCCAATAGTCAAGTGTTTTCAGGGCGAGACCATTAACACGGCGGATCCTTTGTGTGATATTATATAAATAGAGGATTACGGCCCATTAACGTCGACTTTGTACCATTGGGTTAATAGTCTCTCTCTCTCTCTCTCTCTCTCTCTCTCTCTCTCTCTCTCTCTCTCTCTCTCTCTCTCTGCCCCAAACTGGTTCTGGAAGGATTCAAGGCAGGATACCGTATATATATATATATATATATATATATATATATATATATATATATATATATATATATATATATAGATAGATAGATAGATAGATAGATAGATAGATAGATAGATAGATAGATAGATAGATAGATAGATAGATAGATATAGATATAAATAGATAGATAGATCGATAGATATAGAGAGAGAGAGAGAGAGAGAGAGAGAGAGAGAGAGAGAGAGAGAGAGAGAGAGAGAGAGAGAGAGAGAGAGAGAGAGAGAGAGAGAGAGAGAGAGAGAGAGAGAGAGAGAGAGAGAGAGAGAGAGAGAGAGAGAGAGAGAGAGAGAGAGAGAGAGAGAGAGAGAGAGAGAGAGAGAGAGAGAGAGAGAGAGAGAGAGAGAGAGAGAGAGAAAGAGAGAGAGAGAGAGAGAGAGAGAGAGAGAGAGAGAGAGAGAGAGAGAGAGAGAGAGAGAGAGAGAGAGAGAGAGAGAGAGAGAGAACGGAGAGACAGACAGAGAGGAAGAAACAGAAAGGAAGAAAGTCAGTCCATCTCTATATTCTCTTCATTCAGGACGGGCTCAACCTTTCCTCTCCCCTTCCCCCTACCATCCCCTCCCCCCCTCCTCCCCCCCACCTGGCCCACCTGCCGAAAAATGCTCCCTTAATTGTACCTCCGCGACTCCCAACTTTTCCCGTCTCAAGAATTCCATTGTCCTATTAATTTCAAGTATGTTCCAAATTTCCTTCCGCCTCGAGTAATTCCTTGCCTCCGAGGGATTTACGAAGAGGAAGAGACGACGCGATTTAAGGGAAAGGAAGGAAGGAGGCGGAAGGAGCAGCAGGAAGGAGGAGGAGGTGAAGGATGCGAGGGAGAAGAGAAGGGAAGATAGGTGGGGAGTTGCATGAGAGGAGAGGGGGAGAGCGAAAGGAGAGGAAGGGAGTGAAGGAAAGGATGGAGGGGGAGAAGGAGAGTGAGAAGAAGGGGAAGTGGAGGAAAAGAGGTGTAAATGAAGGAAGGAAGGGGAGAGGGAAGAGAAGACGGTGAGGGATAAAAAGGAAAGGGAGAGAGAAAGGAAGGGGAAATGAGATGGAGTGAGAGAAAGGAAGGAGGGGAAAAGGGTGAGGAAGGGAAAGTGGAGGAGGAGAGGTATAAACGAAGGAAAGGGAGTGTGGTGTGGGAGAGGAAGGAAAAGATGAGGGAGAGGAAGGGAAAGTGAAGGGAAGGTAGTGCGTGAGAGGAAGGAAGGGAGAGGGAAAGGAGATGAACTAAAGGGAGTAAAGGAAAGGAGGGAGGAAAAGGAAAGGGAAGTAGGTGAAATGATATACAGGAGAGGAAGAGAAGTGAGAGAAAAGGAAGGAGGAAGGAAGTGGAAGGGACAGGCGACTCACACATGGCAGCTTCTGGGAATGAGTTATTTGCCAACTTTCCTCCCCTCCCATAAATCAGCCTCACCTCTATTTAAAGGTTTCAATTGTGTTTCCATCAACTCCACACCAACTGTTTTTTGTCCACTCATCCACCACCCCTCCCTTTTTTCACTCCCTTCACCTCCTCTGACTCTTTTCCACTTCCCCTTCCTCTCCCTCTCCTTTCTTTCCCTCTCCCCTTCTTCCTTTACTCCCTTCCCTTCATCTCCTCAACCTCTCCTCCACTTTTCCTTCCTCTCCCTTTCCCACTCTTTCCGTTTCCTTACTTCCCTTCCTTTTTCTCTAGTATCTTTCCTCCATTTCCTCTCCTTCCCTCTATTCATGAACCAAGTGTTACCTATTTCCCTCAGACCTGTATATATCCAAATCTATATCCTCTGTTGTGTTTCCAACCAGATGTTTTGAGTTTTCAGTATTTAAGGATGGCAAGAAAAGGAGAAGTGGTAAATAAGCAAAAGGAAAAGTCTAAATAGGGAAAGGGAAATAAAGATGAAAGCAAACATCAAGAAAACTACCAATAAAAACCGTCACGGAAACAAAGTAGAGACGGTGGGTGGGGAAAAAAGCTAAGGTAAGAAAAGGGAGTGAGGAAAAAAGAGGCTGGGCAGCAGGAAGATAGGGTGAGGAAAATACAAGAGAGAGGAGGAAGGAGTTAAAGGGAGAGAAGATAGGGAAGGAAGCTGTGTAAGGAGGGAAGATTATATGGTGAAAAGGGAGTGAGAAAAGGAAAGGAAAGCAGAAAGGAAAGCGTAACGGTGGGTGAAGAGAGATGCCGTGGTAAGGAGAGGAAGTAAGGAAGGGATAAGGGGGAGGCAGGGAGAGAGGGTAAGAAGGAGTAAGAGGAGGAGGAGCAGGAAGAGAGGGAAGCTGCGTATGGTTGTAAGAATTCATGATGGACGGAGGAAGGAAGCAGGAGGACGGCGAGGAGGAAGCGAGGGAGGTGCTGAGGAAAGGAAATGAGGAGTGGAGGGAAGAAGAACGTAAGGGGAAAGTGAGTTTAATATATACGAAAACTGAAATAAAAGAACGAACGCAAGAATTGGATGAAGAAAAAAATGCTGAAGGGAAGCAGGAAAAATACATGACATAAATAAATAAGAAATAAATAAGAAATAAAAATAATAAGAAATAAAAAAATAAGAAAAATAAATGAAAAAAATAAATAAGAAATAGATAAGAGAAAATGAAAAAAAAGAGTTACTAATATGAATGAATAAAGGAGAAAAGGAACAGAGATAAAAATGAAGAAAGAGAAATAAATAAACGAGATAAAAATAACTCCACAACTCTGCTAATGAAAGAGCATAAACAAAGGTCAGGAAAGAGATTCATAAACATACATACATACATACATACATACATACATACATATCAAATCTACGGAAACCAAATCTCCTCCTCCCTTTCATGTCCCTATATAATAATCTCTCTCTCTCTCTCTCAATATCGGAACCTAATTCAAACTAACCTGATCCTAAAATCTAATCCGACAGTACTTTCCTGTTTTCTCAGACTACGTAATAAAGTTAAGAAGCAGGAGGAGGAGGAGGAGGAGGAGGCGGCAGCGGCGGCGGTGGTAGCGACGGCGAAGGAGGAGGAGGAGGAGGAGGAGGAGATAAAGAAGGATGTAGAGGAATAAGAAAATATGAACAGGACGAACATTACTAAAAAGGAAAAAGTAGTAAAACAAACAGAGGGAAGTAGAAGAAAAAGCTGAAGAAGAAAAAGCATAACAACAAATAAATAAATAAAAACATATACGAACACCTTAACAACACAGAAGTAAAAAAACAGCTAATAAAAAAAACAGCTAATAAAGGGAAGAAGACGAAGCACACACACACACAAATCAACAAAATAACACAAGAAACAAGAAAAAAAAAAGAAAAAAGAAAAAGAAAAAAAGAGACCAGGAGTGATAAGAAAAAGAAAAAAAAAAAGAGAACGAAGAAGAGGAAGAGGAGGAAGAGGAAGGAGTATGAGGTTATGAGCAGGTCGGAGGAACAGCTGACAGTCTCTGATAGGCGGGAGACAGCATCCTCCGCCTCCTCGTATCTCCTCTCGTGGGAGTTGACCAAGTTTCTGGCGCCTCGTGATGCCAACAAAGTCCCGCCGAGCATCACCATATTCCTGATGAGAAAAGTTCAGGGATTGGAGGGTAATTATTGGCGAGGACGATGAGGGAAGGGCGGCAGGCAGGCAGGCAGGCAGGCAAGCGGGTAGGCAGGTGGGTAGGCAGGTAGAAGGATAGGTGGGTAGGTGGGTAGGTAAGTAGGGGGGATAGGAAGAAAGCGAGGAAGGTTGAAAATATAGAGATGAAGGGAAAGGAACAAATATTAAAGAATGGGAAGAATGGGACGAAGAGAGGAGAGGTAAAACTTAGAGAAAAGGATGGAAAGGAGAAATTGAGGGAGGAGGAGTTAAAACATAGAAGGAAAGGAAAGAAGGGAAAGAAAGAGGAAGGAAGGGGAAAACACAGGAAAGGAAAGGATGAATAGGGGGAGGAGGAGTTAAAAGATGGAAGGAAAGGAAAGAAGGAAAAGAAAGAGGAAGGAGGGGGAAAACACAGGAAAGGAAAGGAGGCAAAAAGGGAGAGAAAAATATAGAAGGAGGCTGGAAAACGAGGGAGAGAGGGAAGGAGAAAGAACACATAGAAAGAGGAAGGAAAAGGAGGGAAAGAGGGAGGGAGAATCAAATAAAAAAGGAAGAGGGGGGAAAAGGAAAAGAGTGATGGATGGATGGACAAAGAGAGGGAGAGAGAGAGAACAAGTAAAAAAGGACTCTATATAGTCAGACATTCAAACTTTTTTCTTCTCCTTTTCTTATCTCTCCAATTCCATCCTCTCTTCCCCTACCATCACACTTACACACACACACACACACACACACACACACACACACACACACACACACACACACACACACACACACACACACGTACTTTTTTTTCCACTTCTTATCTCAATTTTCCACTCATCTTTTTTTTTTCCTATGGCACTGTAAACCTTTCCATCATCGTCATCATCATCATCATCATCATTATTTTCTTCCTCTATCATATCTTCCTCCTCCTCCTCTTCCTCCTCCTCTTCGTCTTCTTAAGTGGATGCACAGCTTTAATATTTTTCCTCAAGTACCGAATCCCTTCCTTACCCCCTCCCCCCCTCCCCCCTTCCCCCCAAGTCCTGATCCTTCTTTTTTCCCTCTCTGTAAATCCTTCTCTTGTGTCATTTGATCCTCTTCCCCTTGATGCCTTTGTTACTGATGCATTCACGGGCCTTTAAGTGCGACCATTACTCTCTCTCTCTCGTAACAGACAAGCAATTATAAAGGGATACTAAAGGAGGTGAGGCGTGGCTGAATTCTAATTATCAACTACTGACCCAACTTCGTAACTTAATATCTTCATGCTGTTTTGTTAACTGTGACCTAACGGCAACAAAAGCCCAATAGACCTTAAAGGCGGAATCAAGAATAATCTTCACGAAACATTATGTAAGCGACAGACATCACAGTACACTAGAACAGCACTTTTCATCTATATTTCATCCTGTCTACGATTTGAACGCTTTTAGAGGGGGAAGGAGGAGTATCAGACCTCATAGTTTGCGCCATAACCTTCTTTCGTCTGTGTTTCCTCCTGCCTACGACTTGAACGCCATTAAGAAGTGAAGTATCAGATATCTTAGTTTGGAGCATAACAGCCTCACTTGGTCTATGTTTTCTCCTGCCTACGACTTGAACGCCATTAAAAAGTAAAGTATCAGATATCTTAGTTTGGAGCATAACAGCCTTACTTGGTCTATGTTTCCTCCTGCCTACGACTTGAACGCATTTATTGGGGGTATCAGACCTCCTAGTTTGGACCAGAACCACATTTTTAGTTTGTGTATCTTCCTGCCTACGACATGAACACTTTAAGGGGGAGAGTATGAAGGCACCTCCACCCGTTTATGAGTTTTCGATTTAGATATTCTTCGACTTATTGAATTTTGCGTTTTTTTTTTTTTTATGCTTCAGCTGCATCCTTTACTATAAAAAATAAAAGCGTCTGTGGAGCATGTCAGTAACTTATAATATCTACGGCAGTATGTAATATATCTATGGATGTGGAATATCTATGTAGCTATGTAGCGTTTTATTAATATTATATACCTCCCCCACCTCCTCCTCTTTCTCTCTTCCTCTCCTCTTCCTTCTCTCTTTCGTCTTTTCGTGTTATTTATCCTTCTTGTTTTCTCTCTCTCTGTGTCTGTTTTCATATCTCGCTTCATACCTCCTCTTCCTTTCCTTCTCCTCTCTTATTTCCTCTTCTTCTCTTCCTCCCTTCTTTCTTCTCTCTTCTTCCCGTGGTATTTTTTTCCTTCTTTCTCCTTCTCTCTCATTTTGTTTTCATCTTCCTTTCCTTTCCTTCATTTTTTTTTCTAATTCTATGATATTTTCTTTGACTCTTCCTATCTTCTCATTCTTCTTTTTTCTCTCTCTTCTGTCTTGTTCTTTTCTCTAGCTCTTCGTAATTTTCACTATCTCATATTTTGCACTCTTGAGCCGAATCCTTTACTGTAAAAAATAAGTGTCTGTGGAATACCTATGTGACTTGGAATATCTACGTATCTGTGTAAAAATATCTATGTATGGTGTATCTATATAACCCTCTTGCCCTCACTCTAACTCAACTGTATCAGCACTGTGTAAAAATATCTATGTATGCGGAATATCTATGTAAATTTGTGTATCTGTATCTATATATCCCTCTTGGCCTCACTCTAACTCAACTGTATCAGCACTGTGTAAAAATATCTATGTATGCGGAATATCTATGTAAATTTGTGTATCTGTATCTATATAACCCTCTTGCCCTCACTCTAACTCAACTGTATCAACCCGGATTCGCTATTTCCCAAACACCGGGTTTATTTTCGTTAGTGTCAGCCTCCATCATTTTCATCTGGCGTGAAGAAAATTGTCTTGTCAAAGTGTAAAGCCGAACCGTCGAAGATGATTTTTTATTTTCTTTTTTCTTGGGCCAATTTGTTTTCCTAATATCAACTTTATAATTATTTTCCTTCCTCATCGATTTTTATTCTTATACCATTTCTTATCTTTTTCTTTTTTTCTTTTCTTGTCAAAGTGTAAAGCCGAACCGTCGAAGATGATTTTTTTCTTTTCTTTTTTCTTCCGCCAATTTGTTTTCCTAATATCAACTTTATATTAATTTTCCTTCCTCATAGATTTTTATTCTTATACCATTTCTTATCTTTCTCTTTTTTTCTTTTTTTCTGTATTTGGAGGAGAGGAGGGAAAGGTGGAAAGATGAAAAGGAGAGAGACTGATATGAAAGGAATGAAATACACGAGACCAAAATAGACAGAAAAGAAGAGAAAAATATGAGATAGCGAAAATCACGATGAGCTGGAAAAAAAAAATAGAAAGAACAGAGAAAAAAAAGAAGAATGAAAAGATAGGAAGAGTCAAAGAAAATATCATAAAATTAGAAAAATAAGGAGAAGAGGAAGATGAAAACAAAGTGAGAGAGAAGGAGCAAGAAGGAAAAAATACCACGGGAAGAAGAAAGAAGAAAGAAGGAAGAAAGAGAAGAAGGGGAAATAAGAGAGGAGAAGGAAAGGAAGAGGAGGTATGTAGCGAGATATGAAAACAGACACAGAGAGTGAAAATAAGAAGGATAAATAACACGAAAAGACGAAAGAGAGAAGGAAGAAGAGAGGAAGAGAGAAAGAGGAGGAGAGGGAGGAGGAATGTAGGAAGGAAGATGAAAACTGACACTAGAAGCAGAAATACAGCGAAGGAAGAGAAGGAAAGAAACGAAGAAAGGAAGAGGAGGGGAAGAAAGAGGACAGGAGGAGAGAGACGGAAAGCAAGGAGGGAAAAATAACACGTGAAGCAGAAAGATAGAGAAGGAAGAGAAGGGAAGAAACGAAGAGAGGAAGAGAAGAGGAAGAAAGGAAGACAGGAGGAGGAGGAGGAGAAGGAGGAAGAGGGAGAAGGTATGTAGCGAGGCATCTCTCCACGCCCCAAATTTAATAAGGGGACACAACAGAGAACCGTAAGCTGCCCTCTTGTCATCAGGGGGGGAGGGGGGAGGAGGGGGGAGAGGGAGGCAGGGAGGTAGGATTTTATTTGACCAATTCAAGAAAAGGAGGAGGAGGAGGAGAAGAGGGGGGTGGAGGAGGAGGAGGAGGAGGAGGAGGGAACAGAATGAGAAAATACTGAAATGTGAAACTAAAAACAAAAAGGTCAAGAAGAAGAAGAAGAAGAAGAAGAAGAAGAAGAAGAAGAAGAAAAGAGAAAGGTTATTAATGAAAGCGGACAAAAAAGTAAATAAAAGTAGGTCGGAAAAATAGGAAGGAAAAGAGAAGAGGAAGAAGGAAGAAGACCGGGACGAGGAGGAGGAAGTGGAGGACGGGGAGGAGTAATGAAGGAAGAAAATTAAGAAAAAGGAGGACAATGCGTGAAGGAATGGATGCTGGAAGGAGGAGGAAAGGAGTGACAAAGGAGCGAGAGATGAGGAAAGTAGGAAGTGGCTGATGAGAGAAGGAAGAGAGGAAAAAGAGAGAAAATACGAAAGAGAAAAAAATGAAAACCTAAGAAAAAGAAGGAAGATGCGAAGGAAAGAAAGAAAGACGGAAAGAGGAAAATGAAGATGAAGGAAGGAGTTGAGGAAGATGATAACCTATAAATGAAAACGGAAAGGAAACGAAAGGAAAGGAGGAGAAGAAAGAGGAGGAGGAGGAGGAGGAGGAGGAGGAGGAGGAGGAAGGAGTTGAGGAAGATGGCAAACTATGAATGAGAAGGAGAGAGAGGGAAAGGAAAGGAAGAGGAGAAGTAGGAGAAGGAAGAGAAAGAGGAAGAGGAGGAAGATGAATAGCAAACTATGAATGAGAAGGAGAGAGAGGGAAAGGAAAGGAAGAGGAGAAGTAGGAGAAGGAAGAGAGAGGGAGAGAGAGGAGGAGGAGGAAAAGTGCGTGAGAGAGAGAGAGAGAGAGAGAGAGAGAGAGAGAGAGAGAGAGAGAGAGAGAGAGAGAGAGAGAGAGAGAGAGAGAGAGAGAGAGAGAGAGAGAGAGAGAGAGAGAGAGAGAGAGAGAGAGAGAGAGAGAGAGAGAGAGAGAGAGAGAGAGAGAGAGAGAGAGAGAGAGAGAGAGAGAGAGAGAGAGAGAGAGAGAGAGAGAGAGAGAGAGAGAGAGAGAGAGAGAGAGAGAGGGGGGGGGGGGAGGAAGAGGAGGAGGTACATTTATGAGTTTTCCCACGGAGGTAAAAATGATGAGGGAGGGAAAAAAATGCGGAAGAGAAATAATTACATAGAATATTCCGAACATGGAGGAAACACGGAGGAGGAAATTACCTTCTGGGGGAGGGAAGGAAGGAAGGAAGGAAGGAAGGAAGGAAGGAAGGAAGGAAGGAAGGAAAGGAGGAATTATGGATGGAGAGAGGAAGGAAAGAAGGAAGGGAGGGAGGAAGGAAAGGGCAAAAAGGAAGGAAGGAAGGAAGGAAGGGGAAGGAAGGAAGGAAGGAAGGAAAGAATAACAGAATGAGGGAAGGATAGATGGATGAAAGGAAGAATGCAGGGAAGGAAAAAAGGAATGGAGGAATGAATGAAGGAACAAAAGAAGGAAGGAAGGACAGAATGAGGGAAGGAAGGCAAGAAAAAGAAAACATTAAATAAAAGAAAGCGGGTAGGAAGAAAGGAGAAAATGGAGAAGAGGAAGGAAGACGAGAGTGAAGGTAGAAAGGGTAGAAGGAAGGAAAGGAAAGGAAAGGAAGAAAATAAAGAAAAGGAGAAACAAAGGAAGGTTACTACTCACTACTTTAACATTCCCTTGCTTTCCTTTCTTCTTCCTTTAACTCTCTAATAAAAAGGAAAAAAGGAAAGGAGGAAAAAAGGGGGAACAGGAAAAGACGAAAAAATAAGGAAAAGAAGAAAGCTTGCGACACACACCTTCACTCTCCGCCACCTCTTTCAACTCCCGTCAACTCTCATAGAAGGGAAAAAGGGAAAAAAGAAGAGGACAAAAAAAGGAATGAGAGAAGGAAGAAAAGGAGAGGAGGAGGAAGGTTGCTACATATCTCTTCTTCTGTCTTTTCCTCCCTTTTCTGCTCTCTTCTTCTTCACCTCGTCACCTCCGGACAGACAGACAGACAGACACAGACAGATAGACAGACAGAGAGACAGGGATACACACACACACACACACACACACACACACACACACACACACACACACACACACACACACACACACACACACACACACACACACACACACACACACACACCTTTTTCACCTTGATGAATATATGATCAAAGTCCTTCCCTTCGTCAGCAGTTCCCAGGTGGAGGTTCGTCATGCTGCCATTGTAAGACTCAGGCAACTGCACAACAGACAGACAAACACAGAGATGAGAGAGAATGCTGAGTCTTCTATTGACACGCACACACACACACACACACACACACACACACACACACACACACACACACACACACACACTTACACTTACGCTCACACACAAACTCTCACTTTCTACCTCACTTTCCCTTTCTCTCTCTCATTCTCTCTCACACACCTTCCAAGAATAACTTAACAAGGCAGGTGAAAGGTGAGAGGCTATACACCACCATCCTTCAACGATCACCTGACTCTTCTTCACCTGAGATGTTATTCAGGTGAACATACGTAAGCGCGCAGGTGAGGTCAACAGGCTTCATACGAGTGTTTCTGTGTCGATATCTTTCCGGAGAGTTCTAGGAAAATTTCATCCAACGAGTATCTCTCTCTCTTGTTTCACTCTCAGTCTACAACACGGCTCTTACGGAACGAGGGTGCAGGATTAAAGAAGATGGTAACGTGCTTTCTAGTTAATTCTCTGGTTGCTATCGCTTTAATGACAAGGAGCGTGGTGAACTAGAGTATAAATATTGAGATGATGATGGGCAAAAGAATAAGAAAAAAAGATGAAAAAGAAATAAAAGCAAATAAAAAGAAAGAAAAAGAAAGTAGACTAAGGTGAAAAAGAAAATAAAGGCAAATAAAAAGAAAGAAAAAGAAAGTAGAGTATAAATAGTGAGATGGTGTTGGGAAAAAACATAAAAAAGTAAGGAAACAGAAGTAAAAAGTAAAAAAGTAAGGAAAAGATATAAAGGCAAATAAGAAGAAAGAGAAAAAGAAAGTAAAGTCTGTAAAATTAGAGGAGATAGTTATACAATTTCTGGTTCACTGTTTTGGGTTTCAATCACGTTTCAAACTTTTAAAATGATAAATTAATGTATAAATAATGCATAAATGATAGACTAATGTAGTATTCTTGAGATGATGGAGGATAAAGAATAAAAAAAGACGAAAAATAAAATGAAGGTGAAAAAATGAAAAAGAAAATTAAAGTCAGTAAGAAGAAAAAAAATAAAGGAAGAAAAAGAAAAATTAAAGAAGAAGAAAAATTAAAGGAAGAAGAAAATTAAAGGAAGAAGAAAAAATTAAAGAAGAAGAAAAACTAAGAAGAAGAATTAAAGGAAAATTAAAATGAAGAAGGAAAATTAAGAAGAAGAATTAAAGGAAGAAGAAAAAATAAAGGAAGAAGAAAAATTAAAGAAGAAAAAAAATAATAAGAAAAATTTAAGTCAGTAAGAAGAAGAAGAAAGAAAAGAAGAAGATGAAGAAGAAAAAGAACGTAAAGAAGAAAGAGAGAAAGGTTATTAATGAAAACGGATAAAAAAGCAAATAAAAGGAAATTAAAGAAGATAACTACATACTTTCTACTCTATTCGCTCTATTTTTTTTTATCACGTTTCAAACTTCATACCAATTAGAATGATGAACTAATACAGAATTCCTAAGATGATGATTATGAGTTAACGAAAGAAGAAGAAAAAAAGATAAAGAAAACAAAGAAAAGGAAAAAAAGAATACAGAAAAGAAAGTAATACAGTTTTACGCTATTGTGGTAGATTAGATTAATTGAGATATGCTACCCAGGTTATGTATTCTTAAGCTGATGAAAAATAAGACACCTGAGAATACATAATAATAACAATAATGAAGAAAATACTCTCTCTCTCTCTCTCTCTCTCTCTCTCTCTCTCTCTCTCTCTCTCTCTCACAAAAACCCTCCACCTTGGCGAAGAAGAACAAGACAAAAAATATCCTACATCCACGCTGACAGGGAAGGGAAGTTGTTGGCATAATGAGACGAGGAGGAGGAGGAGGAGGAGGAGGAGGAGGAGGAGCGGCAAGAAGAGGCAACAGCGTAGAAGGAAGAAGGAAGGAGAAGGACAGGAGGGAAGAGGAGTATGGGTACGAGGAGGAACTGGTGGTGAAAGGAGGAGGAGGAGGAGGAGGAGGAGGAGGAGGGAGGCACTTGTGGTTCAGACAAAACCTCTCCTCTTCCTCCTCCCCCTCCTTCGTTAACACCCAAGGATTTTGAAGGAGGCGAGAATGAGAGTTCCTTAGCAGGGGCACACACACACACACACACACACACACACACACACACACACACACACACACACACACACACACACACACACGCAACTAATGATGATGAGAGACACGTATGAAACAACAACAAAACACACACACACACACACACACACACACAAAACACACACACACACACACACACACACACACACACACACACACACACACACACACACACACACACAAACATGGAAACTAATGATGATGGAGACCGATGAAAAAAAAAAAAAAACTAGGAAAAAAAACATAGTAACGGTCATAAAACGGTGCAATATTTCATTCTGTTTGCAGGTCCTGACGAGGCGAAATGAAAAACAAACACGTCCACATCACTAAACTAAACACAACACCTGGTAATTGTCGCCGCGCCGTACCTGCCCCCCGGACGCTAATTGATCGCGGGACACGCCCAAACATGAAAGTCCAGGTGGGTCAGTCAGGTAAGTCCTCGTCCTATTAATGACTTCCGCCAATCGCTGATCACCAGGTAAGCTCACTCTTTCTTTGGAGACTAATTTCGCTGTATTTATATTTCTGTTCCTGTTCCTCATTCTTGTATCCGTTTCCTTGTCTCTGTCTGCCCATGACTGTCTGTATATGTGTCTGTTTGTCTGTCTGTATTAATGCTTGTTAACGTCTGACTGTCATTCTCTTCTTTTCTCTACCTGTGGATTTTTTGTCTCTCTTGCTTTTCATCCTCCTCCAAAGAGAGAGACAGGGAGAGAGACAGGGAGAGAGACACCTAGCTACGTACCTACCTTGCCAGCCAGCCAGCCAGACAGACAGACAGACACACAGATAGATACGAAGGAAATCAAAGAAACGCCGCCACCAGGAAGCAAAGAAGACGGAGATTACACCGTATCTCCTAACAACACGCGCTCACTCGGGCGCGAAGATAAATATAACCTCAAAGGGAAAAGCAAATAGGAAAAAAAATCTCAAGGAAACTAAAATGTTCATCCAATTAAGGAAGATCCGTCTTGGTCTCACCTACACCAACTCCTCCTTTTCCTCCTCCTCCTCCTCCTCTGCCTTTTCCATCTTCTCTTCTACTTCCCTCCTCGTCCACGTCGTCGTCGTCGTCATGATCTTCCTTTGTTTTCTTCTTCTT